>NW_024716760.1:0-155000 GCF_018991925.1 Homarus americanus | reverse complement strand
GAAACCATTACATGTTTCTATCAATAAAGTTTGTGGAGCTTCGTGTCGTGAATATCTGGGGTGTGTGGTGGAGGAGGTCCTTCATCCCCCCTCCCCCCCCCTGCGAAGGAGGAATATAGATGTTTTTGGGTAAGTTGGTGCAGTAATGATGGCGGGGGCCAAGTGACGTCATGAAGGCGGCAGTGGTCCTATCCTACCAGACTGACGTCATCAAGACCCCCCTCCCCCCCCTCCCCTAACTGATACGAAACGGCCGACATCCCCGGCCGGGCTGGCTCGTTGGGTGCCGACTCTTGCCTGCCCTGCCGATCCTGTGTCGAGGAACCTCAGTCTAGTAGAACGCCGGCTGGTGAGCGGTGCTTTGTGGTGCTGCTGTTGTGTGCTGTGTTGTGCTGCGCTGTTGCTGTGCTCGGTCTCTACGCCCACACACAGTAGGAAGATGTGTGTGTGCGTGTGGAACTGTGCTAGCTAAGGTTTTAGTGCCGGGAGATGACGGCCTGGAAAAGCGAACTCAACAGCACTTGGTGTATAGGAGACCCGCGGTGGAGGGAGGACGAGAGTGCAGCTTGGCCGCCCTCAGTGTGGTGTTGCCCCTCGAGCGGGAAGGAAGGAAGGAAGGAAGGAAGGAACTTGAGGAGGACCTTCGAACTACAGTGTGCGTGGTGTCGTTAAGGTGGTGAACACTGACGAAGGTTAACGTGGTTGGCAGGTCATTATGACACAACACAGGTTGTCCAAATACTGCTGAAGGATCTCCCGTCTTGTCGCCTCGTAACATATTTTCCAGGATGGCCGTAACGCACCGCCTCTGTAATTATCTACGTTAACCTGTGCGTGTGTCAGCAACGGTACATTACGTTGTGACTGTAGCTCGTTCATGGTAATAGTGATTGTGTGTGTTAGTTGTGGAGGTGTCAGGCGATGGTGTTGTTGAGTAGGGGGGGGAGGTGAGTGGATAGCGTGGGCGTGGGAAGACCCACCTCGCTGGCCGTGGCTCTGTAGCAGACTCTTAGGTATTGACCCTAACATGGTCACACACACTGGCACACTAACACCTTTCTGGCCTTTAAGCTTCATCGGGTTGATGTTCCAAGATAGATGAGTGAGATTCTGCCCTATAGTAGGACAACGGTATCGATTCGTTTCTGTCTGGATCTGAAAAATCAATAGGAGAGAGAGAGAGCGCCAGAGAGCGAGTGGTTGGGGGGGAGGGGGGAGGTGCCGGCCTGGGCCACGCCTCTCGCCGCGTGTCTTCTCCACCAAGTCTTTCTTGTTTCGAAGCATTTTTATCTTCCCATCGCCTTCACTATTGACTGCACTGCGGGGCTTTGACTAGCAGCCCCTCACATGTCAAGTGCCCTCGATGTAAAAAGGTAGTTCCTCATTGCTGTGCCAGTGTAAACACGCAGGCGTCATTAGCGGCCGCGGTCCTCCATCGCTTGTCCGCAATATGGCTCATAAAAGAGGAAAATAATTCTCTCTTTAATATGAATTGAGTCGAAGCGGAGATAACTAAGGAGAGGAGAGGTGAGGTGGTTGTCGCATGACCTTGTGCTGCCGCCAGAAACACCGACACTCACTTGGTACTCTGTTATGAGGGACTTGAAAGCATCGCCTGACAGTCGCCCCTATAATTATCCTTTAGTAAATAGCTACATCGATATGCGGCATTCATGCACAGGCAGGCGGGTGCATGACACAGTGGGGGATCAATTCTTCAGTCATGCACCTCCTTCCGGATACCCTCAGTGTTATTAGTCATAAATAACTGTTCTACTGCATGATGCCCGCAGTTATACCGCCTCTAATATATGTTGTGCGGCGTGATGCCCCCCCCCCTTCATGCCGGCTCACATGTGAAATGCGGCATCGTGCATAAATTCACGCCGGCTTCATTGTCTGTTATCTCGGCTGAGGCCTATTATCACGCCGCCTTTGACATATCCTGTGTGAACCTGATATTGATGCCGGTTTGGTATCTAATATCTTATATGATAACCATATTTAGTGAGGCTCTAACACGATAAGCGTCATGATATATGTATCCACAGTGCTTTCAACATGATAAGCGACGTGATAGATATAGTCACACTTCCTTTTAGACAGGATAAGTGATATAACATCCTCATCCACAATGTCTCCGTAACGAGATATCCGCCGTGATACCGACGGCCACATACCGTAACATGATATCCTGTATTTATCCACAAACACAAACACCGTAACATGATATCCGCCGTGTTCAGCATAATATATCCACCCTAATACCCTTATCCACACTGTCTCCGGAACATGATAGCCAACATAGTAACCACATCCACACGCCGTAACATGATACCCGCATCCCACACCTTCAAAACCGCCCGGAAGAAGACGTATTGGAAATCCTCGCACCACCGCCACCCCCCCCCCATCTCAAAAACGTACGTGTGTGTGTGTGTGTGTGTGTGTGTGTGTGTGTGTGTGCGCGTTTTAAAAAGAGTCCTTGCTTCGTGTTGGTCGCGATGAATCCTGGCTGGATGAGAGCCTGGTTATATTGGTTGAAGAGTCACGCGAACATGATCCAGTGATGGAGGAGGCAGGAGGGTCGGAACACAGAAGAGGCCAAAGTGTTCTCATCTGCCTCCTGTTGTCTTACCGATATATGGGTCTTTTACCTTACCTTACCTTACCTTACCTTACCTCACCTTACCTCACCTTACCTCACCTCACCTTACCTTACCTTACCTCACCTCAACCTTACCTTAACTTACCATACCATACCTTACCTTACCTTACCTTAATACCTGGTAGTGTCAGGTGGTTTGGGCCTTGCATTTGAACTTATACAAAATGGCCTTTTCCTGACCTACACCACGTGGTTTAATCTTACCTTGTGCTTTCATCTGGTCTACATCAAGTGCGTTGTCCTGACCTGCACCAAGTGCGTTGTCCTGACCTGCACCAAGTGCGTTGTCCTGACCTGCACCAAGTGCGTTGTCCACCAAGTGCGTTGTCCTGACTGCACCAAGTGCGTTGTCCCTGACCAAGTGCGCTGTCTGACCTGCATCATTTGCGTTGTCCTGACCTGCACCAATTGCGTTGTCCTGACCTGCACCAATTGCGTTGTCCTGACCTGCACCGTGGTTTAATCTACCTTGTGCTTTCATCTGGTCTACATCAAGTGCGTTGTCCTAACCTGCACCAAGTGCGTTGTCCTGACCTGCACCAAATGCGTTGTCCTGACCTGCACCAAGTGCGTTGTCCTGACCTGCACCATTTGCGTTGTCCTGACCTGCACCAAGTGCGTTGTCCTGACCTGCACCAAGTGCGTTGTCCTGACCTGCACCAAGTGCGTTGCCCTGACCTGCACCATTTGCGTTGTCCTGACCTGCACCAAGTGCGTTGCCCTGACCTGCACCATTTGCGTTGTCCTGACCTGCACCAAGGCTGTGGTCCTGACCTACACTAAGGGGGGTTTTGATTCATCATACGCTTAAGTGCCTTGTCCTCCACTCACACTAAGTGGTGTATCTTAATTCTACACCTTAACTTCATCTCAATGTAATAACACACACCAAGTGGTCTTAGCCGCACACACCAAGTGGTTTGTGCGGTCTTAACCTCACACACCAAGTGGTTTGTGCGGTCTTAACCTCACACACCAAGTGGTTTGTGCGGTCTTAACCTCACACACCAAGTGGTCTTAACCTCACACACCAAGTGGTTTGTGCGGTCTTAACCTCACACACCAAGTGGTTTGTGCGGTCTTAGTGGTCTTAACCTCACACACCAAGTGGTCTTTAACTCACACACCAAGTGGTCTTAACCTCACACACCAAGTGGTCTAACTCACACACCAAGTGGTCTTAACCTCACACACCAGGTGGTCTTAGCCTCACACACCAAGTGTGTCTTAACCTCACACACCAAGTGGTCTTAGGCCCCTCACACACCAAGTGGTCTTAACTCTCACACACCAAGTGGTTTCTTAGCTCTCACACACCAAGTGGTCTTAACCTCACACACCAAGTGGTCTTAGCCCCACACCAAGTGGCCCAACCTCACACACCAAGTGGTCTAGCCTCGCACACCATGGTTCTTAACCTCACACACCAAGTGGTTTGCAGTGGTCTTAACCTCACACACCAAGTGGTCTTAACCTCACACACCAAGTGGTCTTAACCTCACACACCAAGTGGTCTTAGCCTCACACACCAAGTGGTCTTAGCCTCACACACCAGGTGGTCTTAGCCTCACACACCAAGTGGTCTTAGCCTCACATACCAAGTGGTCTTAACCTCACACACCAAGTGGTCTTAACCTCACACACCAAGTGGTCTTAGCCTCACACACCAAGTGGTTTGTGCGGTCTTAACCTCGCGTATACAGTATACCGGTGTGTCGAGCTTCCCCTGGTAGTTTGTCGTAAGCTCACAACACCCTGTGATTTGTCAAGACCTTTCACTAAAGGGACTTGACCTTAGGCTGCACCTTGGGGACTTCCTCCTCCTCCAGGTGTGTCGCTTGTACTCTGACTCCTGCTGTGTCACTCATCCCGTTTCATCTGCTGTGTCACTCCTGCTGTGTCACTCCTGCTGTGTCACTTCTACTGTGTCACTCCTGCTGTGTCACTTCTACTGTGTCACTCCTCCTGTCTCCTACTCTGTCACTTCTACTGTGTCACTTCTATACTGTGCCATCTACTGTCACTTCTGCTGTGTCACTCCTGTCTCCTACTGTGTCACTTCTGCTGTGTCACTTCTACTGTCACTTCTACTGTGTCACTTCTATACTGTGCCATTTACTGTCACTTCTTGCTGTGTCACTTCTACTGTGCTGATTCCCACTGTGTCACTTCCCCACTGTGTCACTCCTGCTGTGTCACTTCTACTGTGTCACCCTTGCTGTGTCACTTCTACTGTGTCACCCCACAGGGGCCAATTTCTACTGTGTCACTCCTGCTGTGTCACTTCACTGTGTCACTCTATACTGTGCCATCTACTGTCACTTGCTGTTGTGTCACTCCTGTCTCCTCTACTGTGTCACTTCTGCTGTGTCACTTCTACTGTGTCACCCTCCTGTGTCACTTTCTACTGTGTCACCTCCTGTCTCCTCATTATGTCACTTCTACTGTGTCACTTCTATACTGTGCCATCTACTGTCACTTCTGCTGTGTCACTCCTGTCTCCTACTGTGTCACTTCTGCTGTGTCACTTCTACTGTGTCACTCCTACTGTGTCACTTCTACTGTCTCCTACTATGTCACTTCTACTGTGTCACTTCTATACTGTGCCATCTACTGTCACTTCTGCTGTGTCACTCCTGTCTCCTACTGTGTCACTCCTGCTGTGTCACTTCTATACTGTGTCACTTCTACTGTGTCACTCCTGCTGTGTCACTTCTACTGTGTCACTCCTCCTGTCTCCTACTATGTCACTTCTACTCAGTCACTTCTACTGTGTCACTTCTATACTGTGCCATCTACTGTCACTTCTGCTGTGTCACTTTTGCTGTGTCACTTCTGCTGTGTCACTTCTATACTGTGCCATTTACTGTGTCAACTCTGCTGGTGCTGTGGAGATGATGACGTGTTTTACAGTTAATTTATTAGGCGTTTCCCGTGTGCTTTGTTGTCTATGTTTTCCTGTTCTGAGACGGACATGACTTAAGGGGTGAGGGAGAACTTTACAAGAGGGAGGACTTTAGGGGTGAGGGAGGAATTTAGGGGTGAGGGAGGACTTTAGGGGTGAGGGAGGACTTTAGGGGTGAGGGAGGACTTTAGGGGTGAGGGAGGAATTTAGGGGTGAGGGAGGACTTTAGGGGTGAAGGAAGGAGACGGGTAAGGAAAATTTGCGACATTGAAGCCCGAGTTGAGGACAGAGAGAGAGACAGACAGACAGAGAGAGAGAGAGACAGACAGACAGACAGACTTTTAACCCACTAGAGAGAGAGAGAGAGAGAGAGAGAGAGAGAGAGAAGACCTTTTTACCCACGACTGACCAAGCGGTGGCCGACATACTGCTGCCGTTGCTGTCGGTTGGCTGTCTGGAACGGCCTTGGCAAGTTATTCCTATGCCGACTATAAACTCACCCTCAAGCATCATCACCCTAATACTAGTTCCTCTTACTGTGGTTAATGATTATTGTCGTGATGATGGTCGAGTGAAGGCTTTAATTGAGGGTGAGTTACTTGTGTTTGGAGAACTAGAACTTGGAGGAGGAGGAGGAGGAGGAATGTCTTGAGTGGATAACAAGTTTCTGGTTCTTGCTGTAGAAAATAACTCGTACAGGATGCGTCATATAGATCTGTCGTCCTAAGAATACTCCGCCACAACCTCATTACTACACGCTGGGGGTGACTCATGCTTGGTGTAGGAGGGGGGGTGTGGTTGGTGTAGGAGGGGGTGTGCTTGGTGTAGGGGAGGTTGGTGAGGGTGCATGCTTGGTGTAGGAGGGTAGAGGTGACGGGTGGTTGGTAGAGGGGTGGTTGGTGCAGGAACGGGGTGTGCTTGGTGTAGGAGGGGTGTGTGCTTGTAGGAGGTGTGCTTGATGTAGGAGGGGGGTGTTTGGTGTAGGAGGCGGGATGTACTTGGTGTAGGAGGGGGGTGTGGTTGGTGTAGGAGGGGGTGTGTTGGTGTAGGAGGTGGGGGTAATGGTAGGAGGGGGTGTGGTTGGTGTAGGAGGGGGTGTGGTTGGTAGGGAGGGGGGTGGGCGGTGTAGGAGGGGGGGTGGTTGGTAGGAACGGGGTGGTTGGTAGAGGGGGTGTGGTTGGTAGGAGGCGGGTACTTGGTGTAGGAGGGGGGGTGTTTCTGATTTTCTCTCCCGTGTAGTTAGTATAATATTACGTGGAATTTTAGTGTGTGTGTGTGTAGTAATTTTTATCAGTTGAAATAGTAAGAGATATTAAGTTAACGTGGGTGACGCTTGAAGACTATCAGTACTACTCCTACATAACCTTGTGAGTCTCTGATGTCATAGTCAACTATTCTATACGTACTTGTATCTCTTCTTCCCTCGTCTCTCCCGCCCCGTTCCTCCTCCCCTGTCTCTCCCTCACCGTTCCTCCGTCTCTCCCACCCCGTTCCTACTCCTCAGTCTCTACCATCCCGTTCCTACTCCTCCGTCTCTCCCATCCCGTTCCTCCTCCCCCTGTCTCTCCCACCCCGTTCCCCCCGTTCCGTTTCGTTCCGCCTCTCCTCCAACCACAGAAGGTAAAGGTATTTGGCGTTTTAAAGGCCACAAGAGGAACGTGTTCAGCTGGACGTTCCAATGTAGTATGTCGTAACTCGTGGGATAATTACGTGTGTGTGTGTGTGTGTGTGTGTGTGAGTGAGGAACAGGATATACAGTCATCACCCACTAGGAGAATACTGCACCTTCGTATGTCGTAAGTTCCACGCACTGAAGAAAGAACCAACTTGTTTTTTGTTATATTGAGAGCCTGAGCTATTTTTTTTTTGGTTAGGTTTGGTTGGGATCGGTTGGGTTCGGTTAGGTTAGACAAGATGTGCATAATGTATCACCATGATCCACCATACACCACATTTTGACCCTCACTCACCACACACACCACGCCCACCACACACCACACCCGCCACACACACCTCCGTCGCCACATCTTACGAAACCTACGGGGATTTTCTTTTTTTTACCACACTATGTTCAGCTTGGATGACGGAGCTAACCTTGCGTCGTGGCTTAGTGTGCCGTGAGGCGGTGGATGACTCTCTCCATCACCACCCCCTCCACCCTCCCAGGCACACGTGTTCACTATCCAACATGTCCATGATAACTGTACACATAAGACATACGTTCCTTATTATATATCGTCCTTGATCACCATCGGATACGTACACAGTCACCATACAACACGTACACAGCCACCATCCATACAACACGTACACAGTCATAGTCTACGTCATCGATGAACCAGTAACACCGTGACGTCATAATAGCGTCATCAATACACCCAGTAACCCCGTGACGTCATAGATGTCATCAATGAAGTAATAACCCCGTGTGTCACGTGACGGTAGATCAAGAATATGACAACCACGCACAGACAGGTAGACAGATAGACGTACTGACAGATGCATACATATAGACAGGATAGCCATACATACATACATACATACAGAGACAAAAAGCAGACAGACAGACAGACAGACAGACAGACAGACAGACAGACATAAACTCCGCCATTTCCAACCCTCGAATGACACTTGACAAGAACAATACAAGTCAAGGCTCTACTTCATAAGTCCGCCATTAAAACTTTCTTTTAAGATTGCTTCGTCCTCAGGGAGAGAGGGAGGGAGGGAGGGAGAGAGAGGTGGGGGAGTGAGGGAGAGACGGAGGAAAGGGAGAGACGGAGAAAAGAGAGAGAGAGAGAGAGAGAGAGGGAGGGGGGTGTTTTATAACCCGGGGGGGGGGGGGTACTTACTGCTCCAAGGAGAAATTTAATTCATAGTTTGGCCACGTGTCGCTGTTGTTGTTGTCGTGTTTGTTGTTGTTGTTTTGTGTATGTTCAAAAAGTTAATAATACAAATAATAATAATAATAATAACAATTGTGGTAGTAATAACAATGATAATAATAATAATAATAATAATAATAATTTTATACTGAGAATTGGGTTACATTTGCACCTTGAAGCTTCGAAATGTGTGAAAAGTCAAGAAATCGTATTATTATTACTTAATCCAGACAAACGAGAGAGAGAGAGAGAGAGAGAGAGAGAGAGAGAGTTAGGCTGGGAATTGATGAGTCGAGTGTGTGAGTGTGAGGAGAGGGAGAGTGTGGTGGGAGAGGGAAGGAGTGGGGGTAGAGGAAGGAAGGTGGCAGCAATATAGTGGAGAGGGAATATCTCTTTGTGTTGAGGGGGAGAGAGAGAGAGTGAAGGGGGGAGAGAAATGGGAGAGGAGGGGGAGGAAGGAGAGGAACAGAAGGAGGAGGAGGAGGAGGAGGAAGGGGATGAAGAGGAAGGAAGGAAGGAAGGAGGGAAGGCCGGTGTTGACGTCCTAGGTGTGACCGGTCACTTGTGTCGGAAGTGACGGCGCGGTTTTCCGACGCAGCTACAATTATTTACCATTGACAGTCTCTAGCGTTCCCTCGGCGTTCATTGGGCGTACAAGGGCAGCAGAAAAGGGAAGAGGACGTTCACTGTGACCCTCGCTGTAACGTTCACTTTGTTGGTTGTGGTGGGTGCGTTCCAGGCGTTCACTAGGATCTACGCCGATCAATGCGTCAGCTGCGTATTATTTACCATTCATCGGCGTTCATCCCCTGACCTGACCTAAGTGTTGCCCGTCTCTGGTGCTGGACGGCGGAAGGTTTCTCGCGTCAATACAGTATTATGGTGTCGACGGCCCACTCTAATGGTCTCTCCTAATCTCACTACTGTGCGCCATATCAATTATCTACGCCATTAACGCTGTTTTGAGCGTTATTGTTGGTGTGTGCGTGTTTGTGTGCGTATGCGTATATGTGTGCGTGCGTAAGTGCGTATGCATGTGCGTATGTGTGCGCGTATATGTGTGCGCATGTGTGTTCGCGTATATGTGTGCGAAGGTGCGTGTGCGCATGTGTGTTCGCGTATATGTGTGCGAAGGTGCGTGTGCGTATGTGTGCGCGCGTATGTGTGTGTGTATACCAAGATGGCGTTTCCTCTCTCGTCTTATTTTAACATGTCCTGATTTTTGTTTTATTTCCACATTTCCTCTTCCACTTCCCTCGTTATTCTGACGTTTCTTCATTGTTCTATTGTTTATCATTTTTTCTTCATTTTCACGGTGAAATATCCTCTTCCCTTGGCCTTCATCACCCGAGTCATCACCTAACCTCACCCGAGTCATCACCTAACCTCACCTGCGTCATCACCTAACCTCACCTGCGTCATCACCTAACCTCACCTGCGTCATCACCTAACCTCACCCGAGTCATCACCTAACCTCACCCGCGTCATCACCTAACCTCACCTGCGTCATCACCTAACCTCACCCGAGTCATCACCTAACCTCACCTTCTCACGCCTCACCGTAATTAAATTCATATAATTGAGTTCTGTTTTTTCTATCCAAGTTCATATATATTTTTTGTACGATTTCGCTTGATTTTAAATATTTTACCATTTTTCTTATTTCTTCGTTATTGAGGTTTTTTTTTATATGTTTCGTCTAAAATAGATTTATCCCTTGTTTACGTTTCTTAGTTTTGTGTTTCTCACTGACTTTATTTATTTTATTTTTATTTTTTTATTTTTTTAGCTTTGCGTCTCTGGCCCGATCACTTCGCGGGTTTCTCACTGCACCCCTGAGACTTAACTATCGCCTAATTTTTTTAATATCATTGTTTATCATTTATCTATTATTCTCTGCTTCTTTTACGTAACCAAGATCAATCGTAGGTTCTTATTATCCACTATTTTCGTCTCTTGTTATTCCACCATTTCTCTTTTTACTTTTATTATTATTTTTATCCCTTACTTGACCATCTTTCTCTCATTGCAAAGTACCTGTTGTTGTTGTTGTTGTTGTTGTTGTTGTTGTTGTTGTTGTTTATTCCAGGTGGGTCACTGTGTATCGATCGGTTGTCTAAGTTTCTTACCACAGATAATTGTTTTTTGTTTTTGTTTTTAAGAAATTGAGGAAGGAACAGTTAGGTTGTTGAGCCAAACTTAAGGTGGCCATACAAGACCTGTCACTGTGTGTGTGTGCTAAAGGCGTTTACATTTTGTGTGTGATACTAAAAATTAATCTAATTACTCTCAATTTTTACACACACACACACACACACCCCCAGGGCCGTCCCTAGGAGGGTGCGGGGCCCTGGGCAACTCAGCCACTGCGGGGCCCCACCAACCCCCATGGGATTGTCGCTATGGATAGTAAGATCACGGTTGCCATGGTGGTGTAAGCCGTCAGGTCAGATTAACTAGTCAACAGGTAATGTGTCCGAGGTCACTGGGTCTAGTGCTGGGCCCCGGACGGTCGCCCCTGTTCGCCCTCCCCCAAAGGACGGGCCTGCACACACCGTACACGAACATAAGAATGGAGGAAACTGCAGCGGGCATATTGGCTCATACTGGGCAGTCCCATTTACACCCAACCCCTATCGCTCATATATCCATCCAACCTATGTTTGAAGCTGTCCAGCGTGTTCAAGTTAATGATGATGTTTGGTAACGTGTTCCACTCATCCACTACTCTAGGAGACCACAAGTGAATATCAGGAGACAGGGGTGTAGCGGGTCGTCCTCTTGCTGGGGTAGAAAGGGGTCGTCCTGCTGGGGTATAAAGGGGTCGTCCTGCTGGGGTAGAACGGGGTCGTCCTCCAGCTGGGGTAGAGGGGGTCGTTCTCCTGCTGGGGTAGAAAGGGGTCGTCCTCCTGCTGGGGTAGAAAGGGGTCGTCGTCCTACTGGGGTAGAGGGGGTCGTCGTCCTACTGGGGTAGAGGGGGTCGTCGTCCTACTGGGGTAGAGGGGGTCGTCCTCCTGCTGGGATAAAGGGGGGGGGGCAATATACGTAATGATGAAAGTTTAATGAGATCCAGTAATTGACATTATTTTTACTGGGATGGAAATTTAACCTTGCGTGTATTTTTGTTGACGGTGGCAAGATTTTTATTATTATTATTATTATTATTATTATTATTATTATTATTATTATTATTATTATTATTATTATTATTTTTATTTTTATTATTATTATTATTATTTATTAAGTAAGAAATATGAGGCCTTAGCTTGGAGATAAGAAATTTATTCTTGTGTCAGTCGCTTAAGTGAGAGAAACCCAATTTCTCTCTCTCCCTCTCTCCCTTGTATCTCCCCCTCTCTCCACTTTCTTGAAGGTTTTCTCCCCAGTCTCTCCCCCCTCTCAGTACGTGTCGTCGTGACCGCGGCTGGTGACGAGCGTAGCGGGTGACCGCAGGCATGCGTGTCACCGTGACTCATACTGCCTCCTCCTCCTGTTAATGTTTATACTCCTTCTGTTAATTCTGTTTCTCCTCCTCCTGTTAAAATTTTCCTCCGCCTTCTCTTCCTCCTCCTGTTAATATTTTCCTCCACCTTCTTTTCATTCTCCTCCACCTTTTCATTTTCATCCTCCTCCTCCCTCATTTTCATTTCTTGTTATTCATTGTCTATCGTCATTCTGCATTTCCTCTCATTTCTTCATCTTATTCTTTCCTTCCATTTTCTAATTTATCCAATTTCCCTCTTAACTCTCCGCCTCACTCGGCTCGTTTATATGCCCCTCTTATCCGGAGTCGTTAATGTTTCGTTCATTTGCTGTTTCGGTAAGTTAAAAGTATGTGTGGAATTTTACCTTAACTGGATGACTTACGATAAAACACATTAATACCGTCCAAAAATGGCATTGTAATTACACCTGAGACTCGACCTTAATTAGTTTGTGTTACCTGTGTTCTTCACGTCATTAAATTTACCTTAATTAGTTACCCTTACTTAACTACAGACAAATTTACGATCGATAGTTTTTTTTTAATCTCAAGGTTAATTTGTGTTATGTAAACGTCTATGGTTAAGGTAGAGTCTCAGTGTCATTTAGGTGCCATTTTGTCCATGTTGTGGTTTGGTTTGGTTAGCTTAGTTACCCATCAATTCATGTTTATGCTTCATTTTCTTTCGGTTCTTCCCCTAATTTCTCCCTCACATCTCATACTTCTCCCACACAGCTTCTCCCCTCCCTCTCCCCTCCCTCTCCCCTCCCCTCCCATCCCCCCACCCCCTCCCATCCCCCCAACCCCCCCTCCTTCCACCTACCTCCCGTCGACCCCACCAACTGTGAGCAATTAGTTCTGTGTATTTAATCTATTTTTGTGTGCTGGAATGAGTTATGCAGACAGAGGCGGGGCGGGAGGTGGGAGGGAGTGAGTTGTGTGCTTGAAAAATAACAAATCCGGATTCATAGAGACTCTTAGGTTGAATATTTCTCGTAAGAACGTATACTTTAATGGCTTACGGAACCAAATGGCGTCAAAATCTAGCTGAGACTGTACTGGTGTTATTGTTGTTATTATCATTATTATTATTATTATTATTATTATTATTATTATTATTATCACCTCTCCTGGCGTGACGGTCTGCCTGGTATGTTGCATTATTTAACGTAGGCTATGTCGTTAAGTGAATTACAGTGTGCTTTTTATTCTTTACGGATATTGAACCAACCAGTCAAGCGAGGTTACGACCCCCCACCACCACGACCCACCACCACCACGACCCACCACGACCCCCCACCACGACCCACCACGACACACATACCTAGTGAAAAAAAAAACTTGTCACCAACATGAGTAGTGAATGGTATATTGGCACGGCACTTGATGAATGATAAGTTGTCCCAATACATGCGTAGTGAATGATTTATTACTGCGACACATACCTATTTCTTTACCGCTGTCACTTAACTACTGTCACTTTACCGCTGTCACTTTACTGCTGTCACTTTACCACTGTCACTTTACCGCTGTCACTTCTCTGTCATGTTCACGTCACCTCCGCTGCCTAAACACTGACAGGGTCGACTCGTCACCCTCATATTTTCATTTACTTCAGATTTACCTGCAAAATGTAATTACCTAAAATGTAATCGACTCCTTTAAGTTTAGTAATGAAGTAAAACATTATTAGTTTCAAGAGAATAATTACCTTGAAGAGATAATGACTCCCTTAAAGGTAATGAAGGTAATGACCATTAACGTTATTAGAGGGTTTTAGAAGAGCCATTTTTTTTTACCAAGCCTCTGTGACGTGATCAGTAATTTCCTTCGTTAATCATCAAAGTCACTCTATTAGACGCTGGCTGGGTAGTAGAGTCGTTAAACGGTGAGGTGGCCGTTTATTCTCAGTGGCTGGTTGCGTGCTATCGCCATGGGGAGTGAACGAGGTCAGAGTTGAACGTCATCCCGCCTATCGTTAAGAGAATATTTCGTTTAGTTATGCCATACATAAGGGGTTAAATCATCATACTCAAGGGGTTAAGTCATTATACTCAAGGGGTTAAATCATCATACTCAAGGGGTTAAATCATCATACTCAAGGGGTTAAAGCATCATACTCAAGGGGTTAAATCATCATACACAAGGGGTTAAATCATCATACACAAGGGGTTAAAGACCTTTACAGCTGAATCACGTTATTACGTTAACTCTCCTTGCAACACCTACCTTTGAGGAGAGGATTGCCATACAGACAGACAGACACATACATGGCTTCCTGTCTGGCTGGTAATGACGGGAAAGGCTTGTTTACATTGTCTTCATGGCGCTTACTGGACCGTGTTGTTCCTCTTAATCTCTCTCTCTCTCTCTCTCCTGCTCATGACGTGGCTGATGGCCCTTCATTGGTCTGTGTTCACTCGAGGGTTGTGGATGGTGACGTGGCATTGTGCCTTCTGCCGTCATCTGCCTGGTGACACAGCCTGGCGGTGAAGTGGGTTGGTGGCTTGGTGAATTATATATATATTATTTTTTTCCTCTTTCTCATCTGCCTGGTGATACTGTGTAGTGGTGGTGGTTGTTTTTCTTCTGTCTGATGGTGATGTCACGTGATGCATTTTCCTCCTGTCATCTGCTGGTGAAACACAATCTATCAATAGAATGGATTAGTCTGGGTTTTTTTTTTTCAATTACTTGCCGGTGATTTGATGGTGAGGTAACTGACTACGTTTTAACATCTGTTGGTGACACGGTTTAGTGATTGAGAGGTGATGGTGAGTTATCAAGACAAGTCATCTCCCCTCAAAGCAATCCACTGGTGACATCCTCGCGTCTAAAATTTATAATAAATTTTTTTTTGTTGGTGAACTTTTGTACTTGGTGAGTTCCTCTAGTCATCTGCTGGTGACGCCCTGGTGACGAGATGGCCTGTTGCAGACTCATCCACCTCCCCACTGTAATATCATGAGTGACGGCAGGAAAGCAGTAATTGTTTTGTTTTGATGAGTGTTGTTGGCTAATGAGAGATGACGATGCACTCCGCCTTCATGATAGACGGATGATAACGTTATATGGATGATAATAGATGGATGATAACGTTATATGGATGATAATAGACGGATGATAACGCTATATGGATGATAATAGGCGGATGATAACGCTATAATGGATGATGGGTGGATGATAAAGTTATATGGATGATAATGCTATATGGATGATGGATGGATGATAACGTTATATGGATGATGGATGGATGAATGAGGATCACATCTCCCCGATCATAACCACCAAGTCCTCGAGGCTGAACGAATGTCGATTTTTTGTTGTACCAATCAGAATTTTATTGTGGATGGGATTCTATGTAGTAGTTCAGGTGAGGACGTGGCTACAGCCTACGTGTGGAATACAGTGTTGTGTATTGTTAATCATCTGGTTACTATAGTGGGTTTGAGCCCTTAGAGACAAGGAAGAAGGAGGAGGAGGAGGAGGAGAAAGAGGAGGAGGAGTAGGAGGAGAAATAGGAGGAGCACAGATAAACAGACAGTGTAGGTGGAGGGAGGGTGCAATGTCCTGTTGACGATACCAATGTTGAAGCAACCACTCACAGCAAGCAGGAGTCAAGCAGGGAGTGACTTGTAAGGCTCATTGCTTGTATTTATGTATGTGCTTGTGTGCTTTTGTTGACAGTAACGTGAAACCGCAAAAAATAATAAACCCTCGACCTCCTAAGAATAGTGACGTAATACAGTGTGGCATTCTGGTAATAGTGACACTATTCCCAGTGGCACTAGACTTGGGTGGTCGTTTGAGAGAGTGACACTATTCCCCATGACACGCGAATCGACTGGCCTTTTTATAACTTACAGTGACACAATCCTTTATGGTGACGCTGACATATATATGACCTTATCAGCCATGTAGACATAGTGGAGGAGGGAGGAGGGGGGTACGTGCTAGTGGAGAGGGTCTTGTAGTAGCTCTGTGACCTGTGACCTTAACTTAAAGATGATGCATTGTTCAGTGACTCGCCATGGCTACTTAGAACCTTATGATATTGTGGTGTTGATAGTGCCACCAAATGACCTTTTATGATGTAAAGGGGTGGTACAGTGCTTCATGATAAGGGGTGGGACAGTGCCTCATGATAAGGGGTGGCACAGTGCTTCATGATAAGGGATGGTACAGTGCCTCATGATAAGGGGTGGCACAGTGCTTCATGATAAGGGATGGTACAGTGCTTCATGATAAGGGGTGGCACAGTGCTTCATGATAAGGGGTGGTACAGTGTTTTATGATAAGGGATGGTACAGTGCTTCATGATAAGGGGTGGGACAGTGCTTCATGATAAGGGGTGGGACAGTGCCTCATGATAAGGGATGGTACAGTGCTTCATGATAAGGGGTGGTACAGTGCTTCATGATAAGGGATGGTACAGTGCTTCATGATAAGGGATGGTACAGTGTCTTATGATAAGGGATGGTACAGTGCTTCATGATAAGGGGTGGTACAGTGCTTCATGATAAGTGCGGGGACAGAAGTCATGATAAGGGTGACAATGCTTCGCCATGATAAGGGGGTGGACAGTGCTCATGATAAGGTGGTGTACAGTACTTCATGATAAGTGGGATGGTACAGTGTCTTTATGATAAGGGATGGTACAAAGTGCTCATGATGCAAGGTGGTACAGTGTCTTATGATAAGGGATGGTACAGTGTTTCATGATAAGGGGTGACAGTGCTTCATAGATAAGGGGTGGACAGTGCTCATGATAAGTGTGGGAAAGTGCTTCATGATAAGGTGGTACAGTGCTTCATGATAAGGGTGGGACAGTGCCCCTCATGATAAGGGGTACAGTGCCTCATTGACGTAAGGACTTTTTATAACCTTTACGTGGTATTTACAACATAGCGAGCCTTGTAAATGGTGTGTGTGTGTGTGCTGTGTGCGCGTGTGGGTGTGTGCGGGGTGTGCGTGCGTGCATGTGTGTGTGTGGACCTTTCTGCAGGGGTTGAGGTTTGGGGAGAGGGTGTTGAGGAAGAGAGAGAGAGGGGGGGTGGGAGTATCAAGAGTAGGCTTCACACATTTATGGAGGCTGGCAATTGTTTTACGGTTTTATATTCTTATAATGATGAGTCGATTTCTTTTATGGCTCGTGTGTGGTAGATGGGACGCCTTCCCTCTCCCCTGCCGCAGTGATGAAGTAGCAGAGGGGGGGGGAAGGAGATGGGGGGGTAGTATATTCCTCTTGTCTCTCTCTCTCTCTCTCTCTCTCTCTTCTCATTTTGCTCTTTTTTCCTTTCCTCCATCTCTTCCTTTCGAAAGTCTATGTTCTTCTTTCCTTCCTTTCCTCTTATATTTATTGACTGGCTAGAAATTATCCTAGGGTCAGGCTGTCTGTCAGGGAGGTGAAGGAAAGGGAGGCGGAAGGTGTCAGGGAGGGAAGTAAGGAGGCAGAGATGGGGAGGAAAGTGTCAGGGAGGGAAGTAAGGAGGCAGAGATGGGGAGGAAAGTGTCAGGGAGGGAAGTAAGAAGTGCAGATAGATGGGGAGGAAAGTGTCAGGGAGGGAAGTAAGGAGGCAGAGATGGGGAGGAAAGTGTCAGGGAGGGAAGTAAGGAGGCAGAGATGGGGAGGAAAGTGTCAGGAGGGAAGAAAGAAGGCAGAGATGGGGAGGAGAGGTCAGGGGAGGGAAGTAAGGAGGCAGAGGGGGAGGAAAGTGTCAGGAGGGAAGTAAGGAGGCAGAGATGGGGAGGAGAGTATCAGGGAGGGAAGCAAGGAGGCAGAGATGGGGAGGAGAGGTCAGGGAGGGAAGTAAGGAGGCAGAGATGGGGAGGAAAGTCAGGGGGGAAGGAGGCAGAGATGGGGAGAAAGTGTCAGGGGAGGGAAGTAAGGAGGCAGAGATGGGGAGGAGAGTATCAGGGAGGGAAGAAAGAAGGTAGGATAGGGAGGGAGGAGAAGGCAAAGTGTCAGGGAGGGAAGTAAGGAGGCAGAGATGGGGAGGAAAGTGTCAGGGAGGGAAGTAAGGAGGCAGAGATGGGGAGGAAAGTGTCAGGGAGGGAAGTAAGGAGGCAGAGATGGGGAGGAAAGTGTCAGGGAGGGAAGTAAGAAGGCAGAGATGGGGAGGAAAGTGTCAGGGAGGGAAGTAAGGAGGCAGAGATGGAGGGAAAGTTGTCAGGGAGGAAAGTAAACACAATCTTCGTGGATCTGGTTCGACTCTATCTAGAATTATTTCCAAAATGGCGTCAGAATTGGACTGAAACTCTGCCTCAGTTAGATACATTCACTTGGTGTTAGTTAAGGGAGTCTTGATATTAACTTGGCTGTTTTGTTTTCTTGTAATTCAAACGATATCGACAGAGAGTTGAGCTTAGGTTTAATGAGCTCTGTGATTGGTTAGTCTATCCTGGACGAGCTCTGTGATTGGTAAGTCTATCCTGGACGAGCTCTGTGATTGGTAAGTCTATCCTGGACGAGCTCTGTGATTGGTAAGACTATCCTGGACGAGCTCTGTGATTGGTTAGTCTATCCTGGACGAGCTCTGTGATTGGTTAGTCTATCCTGTACGAGCTCTGTGATTGGTAAGACTATCCTGGACGAGCTCTGTGATTGGTAAGACTATCCTGGACGAGCTCTGTGATTGGTTAGTCTATCCTGGACGAGCTCTGTGATTGGTAAGACTAGCCTGGACGAGCTCTGTGATTGGTTGTTGATTGTACGTAAGTTAGAGCTAGTTTCATATACGTGGATGTGATTGGAGGTTGCCGTCGACCCTGAAGGAGGAGATATTGACCTCGACGTTCAAGTGACAAGGGGGAGGTTGTTGGTGATGGCCCTCCAGTGTCCAGCTCTCTCTAATTAATCAGTCATAAACAATTGTGAATTTAGCCTGGAGTGGGCGTCTCTCTGGTGCTATGACGAACCATCCAGCCACTCAGCCAGCCAAGCGAACTAGGGAACACCTGGAACGGAATTATATAACGTGCACCTGAGATCGTATGGGACTCCCTGGCACTTCCGGAGTCTTGGAGGCTGTTGGGAGTGTACGTAGCGAGACACACACACGGGGGGGGCGTCATGTTCCGAGTGGCAGGTCAGCAGCTCGTGGTGAACCTCTCAAGCGTTTAGAGCGGCTTTTGTGGGTTGTGGGAGACTGAGCATTTGTGTGGTGAGGAAGGAGGGAGTGTTTGGTCGTTTCCTTGATTGTTTAAGTGAAACGAGCAGCTCGTAAATCAGTTCTTTCTAGTGATGGAAAAGTCATTGAAGTGGCGAAAAGTGATATTTTGCAGAAATAGATTGTTGTTGTTGTTGTATGAAAGAAGCGCTTGAAACTACTGTATAAAAGAGCCTTAAGTAAATGATGTATATATGTCTTTCCTCGACCTGTCTTACGCAAAATTATATATATATGTGAAAGAAATAGTGATGTAAATGGTGGAAAAAGCCTTAAACCTACTCCATTCCGTAATAGAGTATCGATATATAGAGATAAAGGAAGAGACTGGAAAAGATCTAAATATATAAATAGTGAGAAGAAAGCGAACAGGAAAGTGTCCAGGAACACCGAGTGGCAGGAAGGCCGCGCCCACAATGCTGTAAGCAGCGAGACGGCGGCAACAACTTATCGACTCGAACACCACTGCCGCTGCCAACACTGCCATCTCCGCCACCACCACCACCACCACCACAACCACCACCACCACCACAACCACAACCACCACCACCATCATCATCATCATCACGTACACCTCCACCAGTCTCCGTCCGGAGCCTCCGCCTGCCTCCTATACCGCCCTCTTGAGGACCTGCGGGGCACGGCCTCGTAGGACCCTTCAGGAACCACCAGGATGTTGTCGTCCTGCTGGTTCACCACGCCCTTCACCGGCTGCTTCACCACTGCCATCAAAGGTAAGGGATTCTACCTGTTTGTGTCGACCCGCACCATGGACTCAACCCTGGTGTGGGAGCTTCGTAGTCTTCGTCCCCTTGATTGGTTGTTTCGTAAGGGGACAAGGGGAGCCTCTATGCTAACTAATCCTTTGATTGATAGTGTGGTAAGGGGAGCTCCACCCTTGATTGGTAGTCTGGTAAGGGGAGCTCCGCCCTTGATTGGTAGTGTGGTAAGGGGAGATCCGCCCTTGATTGGTAGAGACACAAAAGGAACCTCCATACCAATCACCCCCTGTAAGAGGAGCCTCCACTACTAACCATCCCATGATTGGAACGGGTAAGGGGAGCCTCGGGCCAACTAATCCGCTTGATTGGTAGTAATACGATGATCATTTTCACTATATGACATGAGGGGTGTCAAGGTTTGTTTTTCAGGTGTGGGGATCAGGTGTGAGGGGGCAGGTATAAGTGTAGGAAAAGGAAAAGAGTTAGATATAAGTGATGGGGATGGTGGAGAAAGCAGGAGTCAGGTATTTGTACAGTATCAGAGATCAAAAGAAACCCAAATCCCTTTTTTCAGGTGTTGAAGAGTGTCACCTGTACTAGATCACCTGAGAAGAATAAAACACGTGGTGTCTACAGTAACAGGCTCTATAACACACCTTGACATCTATCACCTCAATATACCATCAACTGTCGTCAACTATACAATCTTAGCTCATTTGAATATGTATCTTTATATAGTGTAGTGAAGGTGATAACGGTTTGAAGAGATGGAATGCATAACTTTATGGCGTAACAGAACTTGACAGTATTATTATCCCCAGGTTGAGAAAATTGCTGTCGGTTGTGGTGGAGGGGTTGGGAGGGTGGCTGTGGTGGAGAGAGGGAGGGGGAGGTGGAGGGGGGCTGTGGTGGAGAGAGGAGGAGGTGGTGGCTGTGATGGAGGGGAGGAGGTGACTGTGGTGGGAGGGAGGTGGCTGGGGTGGGGGAGGTGGCTGTGGGAGGGAGGGGAGGTGGCTGGGGTGGGGGAGGTGGCTGTGGTGGAGGGAAAGGGACTGAGGGGGATGGAGGTGATGTGTGACGTTGGTTGCGGTGGGGGAGAAGACCAGGAGGATGATGATGGCGGTAAAACTTGTGTAGTAAATGTTTTTCCGAGGGTGTGTGACCGCAGCCTCCTCCTGTGGCACTGACGGTGTTTAGTTAAGTGATTCAAACACCTAAGTTTGTACCGTAGGGTTTTGAGACACACACACACACACACACAGATGGGCTATTCGACTAACCATCTTTATACGTGAAAAAAAATTAAAATATTGCCTCGCTGATGACGATGACTTGACTTCCTTCAGTATGTTGACACTCATCGTCATTGATGCACTGATTCATCGTCCTCAGGGTGTTAAGTCATCGTCATTTGATGTGGAGTTTAAAGTGAATGAATGGGCGACTGACTTGAGTGTAAGAATGAATGGATGAATAATTGAGTAACTACTGAAGGTCATATGCACCAGTAGGGTAGCCCAGCATCACGACTCATCTCCTCCAGGGGGACGGGTGGGGGGGCAAAGGGTAGGTTAGGGGAAGGGGGACAGGGGGACGGGGGGGTCATTAAGTAATAACCTGAGCGTCTTAAACAAACTAACTCCCGCCTCTAATTAATTCACCTGATGGCCTGTTTGGTGGTGTTGGAGGGTGTGTTGGAGGGGCGTGGAGGGTGTGTTGGAGGTGTTGGAGGGCGTGTTGGAGGGTGTGTTGGAGGGGCGTGGAGGGAAGTAAACTCAGCTTGCTTTGTCCTCTCACTGCTTGACAGAAACTCTCCGTAGATAAAGGTCCAGAGAGAGAGAGAGAGAGAGAGAGAGAGAGAGAGAGAGAGAGAGTGTAGCCAGACGTTTGGATGTGTCTTGGTGTGTGTGTGTGTTGTAGCGGCCACCCTTACTCAAGCCCCAACCTTCTTCTCGACCCACCCACCCACCCAAGCCACCCAGTATGCCCCTGTTATACATCTCTAGCCAGTTGCCACCTACCCAGCCATTTATTTGCCACCCCGCCGCCCAGACCAGCCAGCAAGCCACCCACGTCTGTACAATACAGTCAGATAACAGTCATCTCGTCGAACCACTTTACTCAGTCAACTCACCATACAGTTAGTAGATTACCAGTCAGTTAGCTACCGGTCGTTAACCAATCATCAATTAGTCAACCACAGAGTCACCAAATGATCGATCTTTGACCAATCGTCTCCCAGTCAGTTTTAACAGCCAAGCAACAGTTATTAACCAGTCACCAATCACTATTTCAGCTCAATCAACCAATCAGTCTTCCTCCCACCAGTCAGTCAGTCAGTCAATACTATGTTGAGTGAGGCCGGGTGGGTGTTGCCAAGTGAGGGTGGAGGAGGTGGGGGGGTAAGATGATGTTTGATCGTCTTTAAGGTGTAACTGGGCGGAGGAGGAGGTGTGGTAGTGGAGGAGAGATGGCGGCAGTGGAGGAGGAGGGGGTGAGGTAGTGGAGGAGGAGAGATGGCGGAAACGATCAAAGGTGGTGGTGGTGGCGGTGGTGGTGGTTGTGGTGGTGATGGTGGTTGTGGTGGTGATGGTGGTTGTGGTGGTGATGGTGGTTGTGGTGGTGGTTGTGGTGGTGATGGTAGTGGTGGTGGCTATAGGCTTTCTCCACTTTGTTGCGTCTTGCTTCCTCTTGCTGGCGGCGTCCTGCTGGCTGTGAGACTCTGTATATATCTCGTCAGTTGATAGTGTGGTTTAGAATTGTTAGTTTACGTCTCATCAGCTGGTCGTGGAGTAATATTGTTTACGTCTCATCAGCTGGTCGTGGAGTAATATTGTTTACGTCTCATCAGCTGGTCGTGGAGTAATATTGTTTACGTCTCATCAGCTGGTCGTGGAGTAAAATTGTTTGTTTACGTCTCATCAGCTGGTCGTGGAGTAATATTGTTTGTTTACGTCTCATCAGCTGGTCGTGGAGTAATATTGTTTGTTTACGTCTCATCAGCTGGTCGTGGAGTAATATTGTTTACGTCTCATCAGCTGGTCGTGGAGTAATATTGTTTATTTACGTCTCATCAGCTGGTCGTGGGGTCAAAAAACGGTATATTAATGGAAGTCAGCAAGTGTACTGTATTTCCCCATATTGAGCACCATAAGATCTATTACGCTGTGCTTGTGTTGATTAGCGTTGACTAGCTTGGTGTTACTGAACCTCGAACGTCAGTAGAGAGAAAACAGTATAGACTTATCTAATGACTCGTGACGTCTTGACTAACATATATGATTAATAGGAGCAGGCGTGTAGATCGAGTTACAGGCTGAAACGGGAATTGATTAATGATGAACAAATACACTACGCGTTTATTATTTATTAGTTAAATGTGATATTGGGAGATGTGATGTTCTCTTGTCTATATGTCTGTCTGTCTGTCGCTCTGTTGGTTATCACACTAAAGGACAAAGTTTAGTTTGAGGTGAATTCTGTTACGATCTTGATCTTTTGTATGTCTTCTCTGTAAGGTCACGGAGGTCATAGGTCATCCAAGGTCTAGGGGTCATCTAGGTGGTGTAAATGAGGGAATGAATGTCTGATGTGATAGTAATTTCTATATAGTATCTTAATCTAATTTGAACCTTAATAAAAAAAAAAGATAAATATTGTAAAAAAAAAAATATAGAACAATTTACAGAATCATTTTAAGATTTAGGGATGTAATAAAGTAAAGTTAGGTTAGGTTAATGAGGATTAGGTTAAGGTAGGTTAGTAATATATTGGGTTTGTGGTGTTTAACCTAATTTAACACTAACTTAGCGCTTAATTAGGTTAGGTTAGGTTAGGTAAAGGTAGTTAAGTTTTAGATTGAATTTGTGGTTAGATTAGGTTAGAATATTTTAGATTAAGTTAGGTGACTGTTAGATTGGGGTAACGCTAAATTACGTTAGGTTAGGTCAAGGTAGGTTAAGGTAGGTTAGGTTAGGTCAAGGTAGGTTAAGGTATGTTAGGTTAGGTTACGTTAGGTTATCATCGGAGTGGTTAACCTAAGAGTGAAATAACCAGGAAGAGTTAGTTTTTACCTGGTCTGCTGGAGCTTTATGTAAACATTTTTAAGATGTTTGATTTGTTGGAATTAGTTGACACAAGAATTTCATTACCAGAGGAATTAGTTTTGTCCGTTTGTCTGTCAGTCTTCTGTTTGACTTTTTCCTCACTGGAACATAATTAACTTTCTGGATATTGTGAGAACAGAATGATTGGTCAATAACTTGGGTATTTACTGTGTTTTAATGGTTTGAACCCTTTGAGAATGATGTTTTAACCCTTTGATGATCCTGGTTTAACCCTTTGAAGATGATGGTTAACCCTTTGAAAATGATAGTTAACCCTTTGATGATCCTGGTTTAACCCTTTGAAGATGCTGGTTAATCCTTTGAAGATGATGTTTTAACCCTTTGAGGATAATAGTTTAACCCTTTGACGAAGTTGTTTTAACCCTTTGAAGATGATGTTTTAACCCTTTGAAGATGATGTTTTAACCCTTTGAGGATGATGTTTTAACCCTTTGAGGATGATGTTTTAACCCTTTGAAGATGATGTTTTAACCCTTTGAGGATAATGTTTTAACCCTTTGAGGATAATGTTTTAACCCTTTGAGGATAATGGCATAACTCTTTTAAGGTTTAATCTCTTGGATATATAAGTTCCAGCCATTTTTATCGAAAGAGTTAAAATATGTTGACACCTAATTTAAAACTCATCAGGTTAAGTTCTCACACGATCATCCACCCAAGAGAGAAAAAAAAACACGAAAATGGCGCTTAAGTGTTGGTCTGTGTGTGTGTGTGTGTGTGTGTGTGTGTGTGGAGGAGCGTGAGGCAACCTGTTGGGTGTGCATGGGTGTAGTGATGATCCCGCGGTGAGAACGGGTCAAGGGCATGGAATAAATGAATAAAGTCCGTAATATTTTCTTGTACTAAATTTTGTATTATTTCAGTAAAGTTGAATGATTTAAAGTTTTGATTAAATATCTAAGATTAGGTGAAGTTGGTTTAGATTTTAGTGAAATGTTAAAGACGTTGTTGATAATTTGGTGAAGTAGGTTTTTCAATTCGTTGGGTACCCGTGATGGTCAGCCGTGTAAGGTCGTTCATTATCTTACATAATTTTGATTGACTTTGATGTTTAAGGTATAGATAGGAATTGTAGAGGACCTGACCTGACCTGACCTGACCTGTCTTAGCCTAATGTAATCTAACTTGATGCAAACCGACTCGACGTAATATAATTTAGTGATGTAACCTGTTTTGACCTGACCTAGACAAAGTTGACTTAACCTAAACTATACTAAACTAACCTGATCTAACCTAACTTAGACTAACTTAACCTAACATGAACTGACCTGAGTGACCTAATTTTACAGGCTTTACGAGTATACAACAGGTATTTGAAACTAACAGAACCTACAGAATACTTTCCTGCGACAAGGTCAACCGAGGTAACAATGATATAGTGCCACCCCTAAGGTTCACTCACCTGGGTTGACCTTTGACCTAAAATCCTATAACTGACCTGACTCATCGCCGAGTTATATATATATACGGTATATATATATCTCCCTGGCACCGTGTGTATCGTCCCGGCCCTCCACTCGGGAAGATAAACACCCGGCAGGTTTGACTTCTACTTGAGTGGGAGGAAGCCGCCCTGGTACTCGGTCTCATCAAATTGCTAACTCGGCAACGCGGGTTTGTCCACCGTGCAATTTGAGCCGACCGTTCCAGCGCGTTGATAATCCTGGAAACTGATCATCAACTGCTTTTGTGAATTTATACCACAACAAAATTATTCTCATAAATATATTTTTTGTGGGAGGGAACTCGAAATATCGTTCATATCCCTAAAAATTCACTTCAAGATAGAAAAGATTAAGTAAAACTGCATAAAAGTTGGAATATCTTGGGTGAGTCGGGACGAATGAAAATGGAAAACCCAGAGATTCAATTACTGTGGGAATGTTCGCTGCTCATCCCTCAAATTACTAATTCCCGGAGTTGGCATACAGCCCTGCCCCACCCCGCCCTTCCCCGCTCCACCCCGCCCTTCCCCGCTCCACCCCGCCCCCCAAGAGAGGGTTTATTTCTTATCAGTTTGATAGGTCGTTAGGTATTCATAAGTGGCTTTACTGTCTCCTATTTCGTCATAAATGAGTTTTTATTAAGGTCTGAAAATTGAGTTCATCTTTTCTTATTTACTCTTATATGTCTTTATAACTCTGACTGTCTTATTAATGTCTCTTACAAGTGTTAATTAGCTCATATAACTCATATTTGAAGCTCTGAGTGGCTGACTGATAGAGTGGCTGACAGAGTGACTGATAGTGATAAACAGTGACTGACTAACTGACCAACTTACTTATTGATAGTGACTGATTGACCAACTGACTGACTGACTGACTGACTATCTCTTTGCTTCACTAACGCAGCATCTGACTCATACTAAGAAATACTATTTATGTGAGTTCTTATTTACTCATAAAATATAACTCACCAGATTGACTTGAATATAATATCCTAAAATACTCAATAATACTCACAGGGAATATTATAATCTTCCTCATTGCCTGGAAACATTAAGGGAAGATCTTTACCGATATTCGATTATATTTTCACAATCTATGTTTACACGAGAACAATATTTACCTTCCATTAACTGTGTAAACTATGATGAAATGTAAATAAATTGCCTTGCCTCTCATGCCTCTTTTAGTTTCATAATATATAGATCGAGTATATACACAGATTATTAATATATACTACATTATATTTGCGTAGTATCGTGAAAAATGGTCAAATTAATGCCCTTTACTACATTATATTCGTGTAGTATCGTATAAAATCAAATTAATGCCCTTTACTGCATTATGTTCGTGTAGTATCGTAAAAAGGTCAAATTAATGCCCTTTACTGCATTATATTCGTGTAGCATCGTAAAAAAGGTCAAATTAATGCCCTCTACTGCATTATATTCGTGTAGTATCGTAAAAAAGGTCAAATTAATGCCCTTTACTACATTACATTCGTGTAGTATCGTAAAAAAGGTCAAATTAATGCCTTTTACTACATTATATTCGTGTAGTTTCGTAAAAAAAAAGTCATGTTATGTTAATCACAAGAGATGTGGGGCAACTACTCGCTCGTAACTTTGGCGAACTAGTTAAACGAACAGCACACCTCAAAGCCCGCCTCGAAGTCTTTGATCGGGAGCTTCATTACGTTTCAAATTGCGCCGGAACAGGATTAGGCGGCATCAAAAGGTGGCTCCATCATGCCTGGTAGAGGAAGAGGAAGGGGCATGGTGAGGAGGAGGAGGGAGAAGGAAGAGGGAGAGAAGAATCGGGGTTGGAGGAGAGGGAGGACAGGGAACTGGAAGTGTAAATACGTGATGATAGAAGTAGGGAAGACTGACTCACTGACTGACTGACTGACTGACTTGTAATCGTTGCATGATGCGAGTTTTCGTATTTTTAATTGCCCGTTAATGAGTCTCCGTGTGTGTTGAGTCTCTCCATGGCTATTGAGTCTCCATTTGGTGAAGTCAGCTGGTATCCTCCACCGCTCGCTTCAAGATGGCGATGAAGTGATCAGCTGACTGCATCTTTGTTGATTTATTTGCCAAGTCTCTGAATGATTGGCTTTACTAAATCGGCTTCACTAGATTGGCTTCACGAAATTGGCTTCACTAAATTGACTTCACGAAATTGGCTTCACTAAATTGGCTTCACTAAATTGGCTTCACTAAATTGGCTTCACTAGATTGCACAGAATTGACTGCAAGAGAGAAACGGTGATTAAACAAGGGATTAAATTCCTCCCTCTCGTCTTGGCAACTGAACCTGGGATACGGGCGATTAGTTTTCTGCTGGCATTGAAGGATCGTTACACCGGAGACTGTGAATGATTGGCCTATGGTGGGGATTGGGTATAATCAGCCGCACCAGGGATTGGAGAATTAGCTGACTGGTTGGGTGAATGTGTGGCAGACGAGGGAGTGTAGTGATGGTGGCCTGGTTAGTGACAGTGGTTGGAAGAAGGCGAGTGTTGGACTCTTTTGGGAGCGAGGAGCAGTGTGTGTGTGTGCCTGCCTGCCTGCCTGCCTGCCTATATTTAGCTGCATTTCCTGACTTACTGACCTACTGAAGGATTTTTTTTCTTTTGAGCGTCTCAGATCTGTTCACTCCAGGAGATACTTTTTTTTTTCCATCCTTCATGCCGGGGGGCGCCAAGTGCTCCTCAAAACGCTCTCTCTAGCAACTTTTTCTACGTGCTTTCACCCAGACGACCTGACTCTATACTGTGAATCTGACTCTGGAAATGAAAGTAAAGAATCTGTTGACCTTTCTCTTTTTTTGTTTTTAATCTATTTTGATATCTAATGAAATCCAGGTGTTGAGAAGTATATTTCAGTCAACTATATACACGTTAATTAAGAACAGGTGACATACACAGGTGTCAATTGATCACTAAGGAAAGGTGAAATTCAGGTGAAGTCGAAAGTAATAAATTTGAGGATAGGTGAAGTTGAGATGCCAGAGGACATTTTTGCCAATAGGAGAAGGTGAAGCAGGGTCAATAACCTTGAGGGTAGGTGAAATGTAAGAGCCGGAAGGAGGTGGCAAATTTACGGATGATTTAAAGTTTGGTGAAAGTGAACAAGACCTGCAGAGTATTGATAAGAGAGGAGGGGAAGCGGAAGTCATGGGTGGTCTAGTTCAACAGTTAATGGTCGTTAGAAAGTTTTTAGTGGTGAGGGAAGGAGGGAGAGGGTGGTGAAGGAGGCAGGGGGTGGTGAAGGGAGGGGGTGGTGAGGAGGGGGAGGTGATGAAGGAGGGGGTGGTGAGGAGGGGGAGCAGGTCAGGTGAGTGGCGTGACATCTGGCTATGTTGGGGGTCTTGACTGCCGCACTACCGCAACCTTGCGTGTGGTGCCGGGCCAAGCTTGCATACCTCCCACACCTCCAACCTTGTACAGCTGACCACCACAACCACCACAGCTCACCACCACAACCACCAACCACAACCACCACAACAGCTCACCACCACAGCTGACCTCTACGTCACCACACACACACACACACACACTTGCACATTTTATAAAGATTGAGTGTTTGTGTGCAGAAGAACGCACTCAAACTGTACTGAACCATCCAATTATACAAATTCTTATTCATCGTGACCTTCCAACACGTCATCCGTCCTCCTCACCGACTCTTAATTGGTATACAGGAAGGTGAGGAATGTTGGGTACCTGTAGGTGGGTCCGCCCCCATAGTGTGGAGGACTTCCCCTTCAGGACGTGTATTGCGGATTCCTACATACCTGGTGATTAAGAGTTGTATGAGGGCGTTAAAGTTGTCACGAAACTGTTCTGGGGGAAGTGTGTGTGTGTGTGTTAGGAGACACATAAATGTCTGAAGTTCTGCATGAGGCTTAAGTTCAAATGTCTTCTTTAAACACACACACACACACACACACACACAAGCGATAAATCAACATCTTGCCAACTTTTAACTCCTGGTGGCCGGTGTACGATCATTCCATTGTGTTTTGAAGCCCAGTGAGGTTTTCGTTTCCAGAGCTTGAGATGGTAGTCATTACTCTAGGTCTACCAGCCTCTGTGTGAAGAAATATTTCCTCATATACGAGCTTGAACTTGTGTCCCGGGTTTATGTTTTCCATCACTTACAAGATTTTAAATGTCTCGGTTGGGTCCATACTATTGTGTCTTGGCTGAAAGGTTGTTAGTCCTAAGGCTCTCAGTCTACTTGGATATAATCGAAAGGATATAGTTCAGGAATCATCATAGTCACTTTGTGTTGCATCTTCCTTATGATATTCCGGCCATATATGGAATTCCTCTTTGTTGTTGAAGTTTTTGCATTAACAGTATTTATTTGGAGTCTGTTAACTGATTGTTGGTTTTTCTTCATGGTAGAGAGTGTTGGTGTGTTAGTGATGGTGGTGGGTTAATGATTCACAGTAGAGTGTGTTGGTGTGTTAGTGATGGTGGTGGGTTAATGATTCACAGTAGAGTGTGTTGGTGTTGATGGTCCGTCTCTCCTCTCGTGGCGTAGTGACTCCACCATTGCCCACTATTGCCTTTCAGCATCTCTCTCTCTGATCCGAGGAGTCGTGTCCCTCACAACACACGTCTCGTCCTGCACCTTCAGTAAACACAGCACACGGCGGCTGTTACGTGCTGTGTCGTGAGAGCTCCCTTACTGTGATCCACTAGGTCCAGCTGCGGCCAGAGAACCTATACCTTTTCCAGCGGCGACTTCATACTGCAGTGTTCTCTTGCCACCTGTGATGTGGGTTTTTGTCAGAAGAACTGTGCACATTCTCAGTAGGTTAGGTTACGTTTGGCTAGGCTAGGGAAGGTTAAGTTAGTGTTAGGCTGGGCTAGGTTAGCGTAAGTGTCGTTAAACAGAATCTTCAGGTGATCCGATCTCGATACAACATCTGTTTTATCTGTTGTCTTACCAAGTGTCGTCAGTTTACTGGTGAGCGTCGCTGTTGCGGGACCTCCTCCGTGACCAAGAGCCAAGATGGTTTATATGTTGCTTGTGCCTTTCTTAAGCTGCCAAAGTTCCAGGGAAGTCAACCAATTGTCGCGCGTCCTGGTGTGACCCCCCCCATAGTAGCAGCCATATTGTACATTCTTTTTTCCATCATCGTAAAGTGAAATGTTTGGTGAAAGATGTGTCTTTAACGTGAGAATGTGAATGAATATCGCCAGTGTCAACCTATTCCCCCCTTCCCCTTCACCTCCCCTTACCCCCCTCACCTCCCCCTTACCCCTCCCCTCTCCTCTATCATCACCACAACAACCTGTCGCCTACACAAACGTAGAGCCGCAGTCTTTGAGAAAATCATTAAAGCGCTAGCGTCCCGCGTTCGAAGCCTTGCCTGAGGTGCTCTACCGTGACCAGGGCCTCGGGAAGATCATGCCTCCTACAATTCTTTTCTCTCTCTCTCTCTCTCTCTCTCTCTCTCTCTCTCTCTCTCTGTTCGTGATTGCTTTACCCGCGTCTTGGAATAAATAACCATCTGTCTATTAGTTTCTTCCTAGGATTTTGTTTTTTTAATTTTCGTGGTTAATTTCTAGATAAGATTGATTGATGTCTGTGTTATTATAGACATTTAACGACAAATATCCAACACGATGATGGTGTGTAGGTGTGTCGACCTAAAACACTCCTTAGATCAACAACTTTAAAATGCAACGTTGGGATTGAACATAATGGTTGAATCTAGCGGCATTCTCTCACATTCTCTCACATTCCCTCTCATTATTAAGTTAGCGGCTTCACGTTCTGCCTGAGCCGCTCCGCCAGGTGTAGGTCGACGAGCCTTTAACGATCAGGGTTACAGGAGGAGGAGGAGGGAGACTTCCTTCCTGGTGCATCTTGGGATGGTGTGTGTGTGTGTGTGTGTGTGTGTGTGTGTGTGTGTGTGTGTGTGTGTGTGTGTGTGTGAAGAAGAAGAAGAAGAAGAAGAAGAAGAAGAAGGAAGTGGACGTCTTGCTGAGACACTGAAAAGGTTACGAAGTTTGGACTCTCTCTCTCTCTCTCTCATACATACATACATACATACACAATATATGTATACTGTATATGTAACATCAGTAGGTAATATGTTTTTTTTTTATGTTTACAATGTGAGTCACAAAACAATAAAGGCTAAAGTTCAGACCGTTAATGAACACAACGGCGTCATCACTAAAAAATAATCGCTTCTCATTATCTAGACCGAGGGAAAAAAAAAGTTACCACTATATTCACTTTATAAAATTTCTCTTGGATCGTTGATTAAATTTTTCCCGACACGTTGTTCATACCATGGAATATTTACACACACACACACACACACACACACACACACACACACACACACACACACGGTAAACAGCTGAGCCAGGTGTTTGTGTATCAGTGTTGTGAGGAGGTGGAGGTGAGGAGGCGACAATTACGGTGTTGAGGTGAGAGTATTCTTGTGCTTTCTACCCTTCCTGTTTCCTTCCTTCCTTCCTACCCTTCCTGTCTCCTTCCTTCCTTCCTTCCTTCCTTCCTTCCCTCCCTCCCTCCCTCACGACGTTTATTGGTGACCCACACACTGGCATTTGATCACAAGCACCTTCAGTATTATAAAAAAAGGGAGATGAACTTGAGTTAACCTAACCCATTCAGCCAGACTCTCTCTCTTTGATGTTTTCTGTTCGTTCGTCAGTTCTCTCGACTGAGCAGTAACGAGTGATGTAGCAGCGCGTGTTATGAGGCAGGTAGCGTGTAGGAAACTGGTGCCCTCATCAACGGGTTGCCCCTCTCTCCACTGCTTGCCTCTCTGTCTGTTTGCTTGCATCTGCCTGCCTCCTTATCTGCCTGTCTGCTTCTACTGAGTTCACTGACTGTCTGCCCCCGTGTCTGCTTGCTTCCGTCATTCACCCTCTGCTTCTCTTGTGTGTCTGCTTGTCTGCTGGGTTCACTGAAGGTTTGTGGCGTCGTGTAGAATGCAAGAATGTGAAGTATGTAGATTCTTACACAGTACTTAACGTAAAAATGGCTTCTGTTAATTAATTATTGGCTTTAGGTTCTCACGCTTGGATATTATTGGAAGTTAGATGTTTCTTTCCTTTAATTAATTACGTCTACTAATAATTAAGTAGCACCGATTATAAGGAATAATTTTGTTGTTGGTTTTGCTTCTTTGGTTTAGGTGCTTCAGCGGCTGGGAGTTATGAAGCACCGTTCACTAGGTCTTGGCAACAAGAGTTAATACACGCAGACTAAGATTACTGAAGAATTAATCGAAACGTATCTCATTATATACAGTAAAACAGACGATATGAGAGAGAGAGAGAGAGAGAGAGAGAGAGCTAATCTAACCTAACCTAACCTATAACTGACTCGCTGAGAGAGCTGACGTATCGTGTATTTATAATACAGTAATCTGTTTTAGCGAGTAATGACGGTGGTTACAGAGAGGGTGTAGTCTGACAGGCGGCCGTACACCCAGGGCTGTGGTGTAAACGGTCCACACACACACACACACACACACACACGCAAGCACCTTGAGATCAAGAGAGGCGTCGCTCCCACACTCAGACTCCCGCTTCCTACACATAGAGGAACACCGTCTGCAGCTGAGACCATTTAGCACGATGAATCACGCGAGTTATGGCCCTTTTTTTTATGTTTTTCTCAGGTTCTGAGTCTCGTTACGGCTTGCGGTGTCGTCGTCATGTTCCTCGCAGATCATTTCCAGTGTTTCTTTTACATTAGTTATACCTATTGGTTCGTATTTATTCCGTTTTCTTTATTATCTCAACTATTCGTGTTTACATTCAGATGTATCCGAGACTCTATGACTGGTTGTGTGTTCTTAACTCCAGGATAATAAGCAGTGCCGATAAACACAACAGTCTTATACCGTGGAGCTATATATAACTCGTGGTGTGGGCGTAGGAGGTAACTGCTGCTCCTGTGGTGTGGGCGTAGGAGGTAACTGCTGCTCCTGTGGTGTGGGCGTAGAGGGTAACTGCTGCTCCTGTGGTGTGGGCGTAGGAGGTAACTGCTGCTCCTGTGGTGTGGGCGTGTGTGTTAAAGGTACAGTACAGTCTTATACCGTGGGCGTGGGTGTTAAAAGTACAGTACATACCGTTCACGAGGACAGTGCTCTAAGCGTGAGGCGGTGGGCGTGGAAGGAATGTTATCGCTGGGTTTACGACCGTGAGGGAACTTGGTGAAGTGTGGTAGCTTGGTGAAGTGGTGTGGTAGCTTGGTGAAGTGGTGTGGTAGCTTGGTGAAGTGGTGTGGTAGCTTGGTGAAGTGGTGTGGTAACTTGGTGTAGGACAGAACAGTATAGTAAATTGTGATAACATTCTTGCGTCAACTTGGTGAACTAGATGACGTGGTTTATTTTTGGTGCTGCTGGTGAACAACAGTAGATGACGTGGTTTATCAACATTATTCTGGTTTAATGACAGAGTCTGGACCAGTGTTTGCGTTCAATGGTCGTAGTTTGAAGGGTCGACACGCAACTGTTTCTGGAACTGTGTGTGTGTGTGTGTGTAAAAGCCTCAGCACATGTGGAATTTGTATTTGGTTTAAGCTCAGATATTTCGAGTTACAATTCATAATACTGATTTTTATTAACCATAGACACGCTGTGAACGTTTTCTTTACACACACACACACACAGGCTATAAAACAGTATTGTGGCAGCCTTGACCTCCTCAGATAACCTCTTAAACTCTTGGTGGGGGGTCGACTGTAATTGACTGCAGTGTGTGGGGGTGGGCTGCATTGTGGGCGTGGCCTTAAGTGGGCTACAGTGTGGGCGTGGTCTGACGAGAACTGCAGCGTGTGGGAGTGACTTGAAATAGACTGCAGTGTGTGGGCGTGACTTGAGGTTGGCTGCAGTGTGTGGGCGTGGCATGAGGTAGTCTGCAGTGTGTGGGCGTGGCCTGAGGTAGTCTGCAGTGTATGGCTGTGGCTGCAGTTTGTGGGCGTGGCTTGTAAAAGGAATGCAGCATTTGGTCGGCTTTGCGATTGGCTGCAATGTGGGGGCTATGACCTATGATTTGTTGCAGTGCGGCTACCATGACCTGTGATTGGCTGCAGTGTGTGGAGCATGACCTGTGATTGGCTGCAGTGTTGGGGCATGACCTGTGATTGGCTGCAGTGTTGGGGCATGACCTGTGATTGGCTGCAGTGTTGGGGCATGAAAGTATATATAGGCGTGGTACTAACAGTAATCAATGTGGGCGTGGTGACAGTAGCATGTGGGCGTGATGACAATATGACTGGCAGCAGTGATTAAGATAGTGTTTCAAGTTGCTGTGACTGTCTGGGAGGGAAGACTGTAGTAGTGCGGACTTCCCTCCCTCCCTCCCTCCCTCCCTCCCTCCATCCTTCTCTCCCTCCATCCTTCTCTCCATCCCTCCATCCCTCTCCTCCCTCCCAAACATTCACCACCAATGACAAAGACCAATTGGCTTTTAAACCCCTCCGTTATGTGTTTCTGTTGACCTCTGATTATTTTTTTATCTCGATTTAATAGTTAGTTTTACACACACACACACACACACACACACACACACACACACACACACACACACACACACACACACACACACCGTCATCTTGCATACATTATTAACTCTGAATATAAGAGGCGATATATGCAGAAATCTCAACTTATGGTCTTGACCCTTTCCTCTCACTTTTCCGTCCTCATCTTGCGCTAGTCATTTCCCGGTAATTTCCCCCCCTTCCTTCCCCTCCTTTTCTCTTTCCCTTCCCGTCGCCCCGTGCCCCGTCACCCCGTGCTGCCCCGTATTTGAGGTTTCTTTACCCCATTGATTCACTCTAGATAGGAAGGTGTATATTAATTTTGAGGTATTGTGCCTTTACCCTCTCTCTCTCTCTCTCTCTCTCTCTCTCTCTCTCTCCTTATTCGTAAGAGAGAGAAAAAACAGCAATAAGATAGAAGTAAATAATAAGAATAACAATGTAAATAATGAACTACCTGAAGATTAAAGACCCGAACGTTACCTGCAGGGGGGAGGTGGTGTTAATCTTCAGGTGAAATAAACTGGGGTGGTTAATCTTCATGTGATCTGAAATAAACCTTTAGAAATATATATATGATTTTAAGTGAATATTTTTGTCATTTATTTTATTATTTTGTTTGTTTATTTATGGTTGATATCTATAATTGTTATGATTGTCAATTTGTTGTTTATTATCCACAACTTATCGACGGTCTTATTTACTTAATTGTCATGATTGTCAATTTTTTGTTTATTATCCACAACTTATCGACGGTCATATTTACTTCATTGTCAATTTGTTGTTTATTATCCACAACTTATCGACGGTCTTATTTACTTAAGTGTCATGATTGTCAATTTGTTGTTTATTATCCACAACTTATCGACGGTCTTATTTACTTAATTGTCATGATTGTCAATTTGTTGTTTATTATCCACAACTTATCGACGGTCTTATTTACTTAATTGTCGATTTTTGTTTATTATCCACAACATATCGAGACACATTTTGCTTGCTGTCCGTCGTGCTTTTAGGATCTACCCAGCCAGGTAGCTTGAGTGCCTTAAGGATTTATAGAGCCACTGCGTCTATCCTTCTTTAAAGCTCCAACTTGTGCTTGCTGTATATTTTCTTGCGTTTGCTTGACACTTTCCTTGAGTTTATATTTGCTTACTCCTGCGTTATTGTCTGGGTCCTATGACAAGTAGAATGGGAAAGGTTGGATTAGTAGCAATGAATGATGTATATATAGTGTGATTGAGACAGTACGTGTGTTAGTCATTTAATATTGACCCATCATGAGTCACCAGATGAGTATGTATATTTGACTCATCACTTGTACTGACTTATGTTATAGTGAAACCTTCATATGGCGGACTTTTCTCTCAATAAAGTCCGTTAGAGGTGTGTGTGTGTGTGTGTGTGTGTGTGTGTGTGTGTGTGTGTGTGTGTGTGTGTGTGTGTGTGTGTGTGTGTGTGTGTGTCCTCCTAAACATAATGTAGGCAAGGATTTCAGAGCCAGACACGACCCGAGGGAAAGACTGGAGAGTAAGAAGAGGTCGTGAGAGGTCGTGAGAGAGTCTAATACAGGGGGCAGAACTTCCTCCTCTCCCCCTCATCCTCCTCTCCCCCTCATCTCCTCACTCTCATTCCCCTCACCCCTCTCCCCTCACCCCTCTTCCCCTCTCCTCCCTCTCCACCACTTCTCCACACTCTATAGTGACTTAAAGGCGGTTTTTGTATACCTTGAAGTAAATGAAATCCTTTGAACTTTTATATTCTTATTTTTTTTTTAGATTTTTAGGGGAATATTTATAAGGAAAAAAACCCAGGATGTAATTTAGATGAGTGGTAACCTTTATTTCCCCTTGCCTCCTCCTATTTCTTCATCCTCTTACCTATTCCTCTTCTTCCTCTTATCTCTTCCCTTCTACAGCCAACACTTGAGCACACACTCACCCTCCTGGCTTCATCCCCTGGAGTGTGTGTGTGGAGGAGGAGGAGGAGGAGGAGGAGGGAAGGTTTTAATATGATGTTATACACTACACACGGTGCACTCATCACGCCTCGCCTCCGTACCATCTTATATACCTTCACACTGCCCCATGTCACCACCACTACCTCCTGACACCACTATATCCTGACACCACTATATCCTGACACCACTATATCCTGACACCACTATATCCTGACACCACTATATCCTGACACCACTATCTCCTGCCACCACTATATCCTGACACCACTATATCCTGACACCACTATCTCCTGCCACCACTATCTCCTGTCACCACTATATCCTGACACCACTATATCCTGACACCACCGCCACCACCGGCCCTACTATCGGTGTGGGATACCTTACAGCGTATGACTGTATGATGCCTTAATTATAACAAAGTTTCGCTTCCTTCCGGCAAATTGACAAGAGTGAGCGCCTGAGTTGTGATATATGATGCTGCGTGGTGCTGTGTGGTGATGTGTGATGCTGTGTGGTGATGTGTGATGCTGTGTGGTGATGTGTGGTGCTGTGTGATGCTGTGATGTGTTGTGTGATGCTGTGATGTGCTGTGTGATGCTGTGATGTGCTGTGTGGTGCTGTGGTGTGATGCTGTGCTGTTCATTGATGTGCTGTGTGGTGCTGTGCTGTTCAGTGATGTGCTGTGTGGTGCTGTGCTGTTCAGTGATGTGCTGTGTGGTGCTGTGCTGTTCAGTGATGTGCTGTGTGGTGCTGTTCTGTGTAGTTCTGTGTTGTAGAGATTTAATATAGTTGTCGTGAACGTTTTAAAGGTGTTTCAGCTCTCACTATTCCTCCAAGTCCTCCTCTTCCTCATCTTTCTCTTCCTCCTCCTCTTCATTCTCTTCCTCCTCTTCTCCCCTTTCCTCTCTTTATCATACATTATTCACCTCTTCATTATCGGCCACGTCCTCTGTCGTGGAAGGCATGAGTAGATCTCAATATGGAATCTCTTTCGAGGATGGAGTCTCTCTCCACGCCAGGCCACCACACCCCCACACACCCCCGCCACACCTCCCACACCCCCGCCACACCTCCCTACACCCCCACCACAGCTCCTACACCCCACACCTCCACACACCCCACCACACCTCCCACACACCACACACCCCACCACACACCTCCCACACCTCACACACCCCACCACACACCTCCTACACAGCCCCACCACACTTCCTACACACCCCAACACACCTCCCACACACCCCACCACACCTCCTACACCCCCTGCCACACCTCCCACACACCCCCACCACACCTCCCACACCCCTGCCACACCTCCGCCACACCCCCTGACCACTGCCGCCGCAGCCTGGCTGTCAACAAAGCCGAGGGAATGTCAGGCAGCATTGATTTTCCCTGGACGGCCCTGCTGGGTGGCGGTAACATTGGCAACCAGAGGCAACCTGGCGGGGAAACCTTGTCAACCCGGAGTCTGTTGTACCACTTCTGGCCCACTCCCTGTGCCTTCTGTGGGCTCCACCCCCGCCTGGGCACAATGTGGCTCCACCCCCGCCTGTCAGGCCCCACCCCGCCCTCCGTGGCCCACCCTCAGTCTCCGTGGCCCACCCCCCTGCCCTCCGTGGCCCACCCCCTGCCCTCCTGTGGCCTCACCCCGCCTTCCGTAGCTCACCCCGCCTTCCGTGGCTCACTCCCCGCCTTCCGTGGCCCATCCCTGCCTTCCGTGGCCTCCAATTCGCCTTCCACCCAACCCCTGTCCTCCATTGCCCACCCCTGCCTCCATTGCCCACCCCCACCCTCCATTGCTCAATTCTCAATCTCTCCATTGCCCACCCCCACCCTTTTGCTGCCCACCCTGCCCAAATGTGGCCCACCCCTGGCCACCACGACACACTCTCGCCCACTACAATCAATCTACACCCACCGCTCTTTACGGCCCACCCTTGCCCACCGGGATCCTTTCTGTTGTACATACATACATACATACATACATAGAGACAGACAGACAGACAGACAGACAGCACTGCAATCAACTGATAATAGCAGCTTCGTGTTTTCTCTTTCGCTTCTGTAAGGTTTCCACACCTGTACTCTCCGTTTGCACTTGTTTAAACACCTGTACTCTCTGTTTACCCTTCTTTACACACCTGTACTCTCTGTTTACCCTTCTTTACACACCTGTACTCTCTGTTTACACACCTGTACTCTCTGTTTACACACCTGTACTCTCTGTTTACTCTTATTGACACGCCTGTATTCTGTTTACCCTTGTTTACACCTGTACTCTCTATTTACCCTTGTTTACACACCTGTACTCTCTGTTTACACTCCTGTACTCTCTGTTTACTCTTATTGACACACCTGTATTCTCTTATTAACCTTGTTTACACACCTGTACTCTCTGTTTATCCTTGTTTACACACCTGTACTCTCTGTGTACCCTTGTTTACACACCTGTACTCTCTGTTTACCCTTGTTTACACACCTGTACTCTGTTTACTCTTATTGACACCTGTATTCTCTTTTTACCTTTGTTTACACACCTGTACTCTCTGTTTATCCTTGTTTACACACCTGTACTCTGTGTACCCTTGTTTACACACCTGTACTGCCTGTTTACATTGTTTATATATAAATTTATATGCTGAACTAATGTGAACTTGTATGGCGATTATCTAAGTATCTATAATTACTCTCTCTCTCTCTCTCTCTCTCTCTCTCTCTCAAGGCTTCAGGTGTACAGTGCCAGGTATGCGTGAAATGTCACTCTGATATACAGTTGCTATCTTATTTCTCTGGTCACTTGGTATCGTCTGGGGTGAATTGTGTGATGGTTTAGGTTAGTTAAGTTAGGTTGGATTAGGTTAGGTCAGATCAGGTCACGTTAGATTAGGTTGAATTTGGTTCGGTTAGATTAGGTCAGGTTAGGTTAGGTTAGGTTAGTTAAGTTAGGTTGAATTAGGTTAGGTCAGATCAGGTCACGTTAGATTAGGTTGAATTTGGTTCGGTTAGATTAGGTCAGGTTAGATTAGATAAGGTCAGAGGCTTACTGTCCTCATTGACAGGTAAAATAACTTCTCAATTAAGAATAAATATAATATAAACAATATCAAATCACCCTGTAGTTTTCTCACGCTTAGTTTATGATGAGTCAGTGACACCGTTTACCGTTGTTTATGCAGTTTTCCGTTTGTCATCCCTCATTGTAGTGGGGGGTGGGGAGGGGTGGTGTTGGGGTGTGTGTGTGTGTGGGGGTGTATCGTAAATGGCACCGGTACAAGAGCTATTGTTTGGGGTGGAGTAAAACAATTGATTTTTCGACCCACTGGTTCTCTTTCGTCGATTCGATCCACCAACGCTTCACTTGTTCTCATTCGACTCGCTAATAGTTCCGTTGTTTTTATTCGAGTCGATGGTTCCGTTCCGTTTAGCTGACCCATTAGTTCTATTTGTTATCCGACCCAGCGGTTCTGTTAAGTTTTATTCAACGTAGAGAGTATCCGACCTACCGTTTATTTTGACCCACCGTTAATCCGACCCATCGAGTATCCGATCCACCGAGTATCCCGAGCCACTATTTATCCGACCCACCATTTCCCGACCCGCCACATAACCGACCCACCACATACCCGACCCACCACATAACCGACCCACCACATGACCGACCCACCACATAACCGACCCACCACATAACCGACCCACCACATGACCGACCCACCACATAACCGACCCACCACATAACCGACCCACCACATACCCGACCCACCACATATCCGACCCAAAATTTATCCGACCCACCATTTATCCGACCCATCATTTTATCCGACTCACCGGTACTGTACGAAACATGCCTCGAATTCCAGACCTGAGTTATGACTGAGCTTCAACAGAGTCGGTAATATATAACACGGCTTAGAATATATAACACGGCTTAGAATATATAACACGGCTTTGAATATACTGTATAACACGGCGTTGGATGATGACTCTTACGCTTCTGGCCAAATTTACACGAGCATTGAGTGTTGGGTCATGTGATGCATAATTCACACACACACACACACACACACACACACCAGCCCTACAGAATACAAATTATATACAATATTTAGAATCTACAGAATAAAGATATAAAAAATAAATACACGTATACTAATCTATTCTGGCATTGAATTAAAATATATTGAAACTAAAAAAAAAGAAAGAAAAGAGTGATTTAGAAGCAACTGATAAAGGATTAATGATATATATATGTAATAATAATAATAATAATAATAATTAACGGTTTATTGAAAGAGCTTGGCAGCAGAGGCTGAAAAATATACAGATTATATTTGAGGGGTAGATTACGAATTACAAATAATATACAAGTGACACCATTGACACAAAATAAGACATATAGTAACTTAGATGGGATCAGCTCAATACAGTTCATTTCAGCATAGTGACAGTGTAGGGAGCAGTGTTTACTGGGAGTGAATACACTGATTTATTACATGTTATTGATAATTTTTACAATGGTTGGGACTGGGCTGTTCTTATAGCGATCAGTTCGTGCACGTATGGGCTGGATGCGGTTGTGGTGTCGAACAGCAATTCTCGGACAGGGGATCTCAGGTGGTAGTAGGGGCCGGTGTCGGGGATGGTGTAGAAGCTTCTTACCAAATTTGCAGATGAGGCCGTGGTGATGGTCAGTGAGAGTCGAAAGGGTCAGTGTGTTGAGCGCTTCTTGATATGTGGAGTAGGAAGGGGAGAGAATAATCTTGCATGCCCTCTTTTGCACTTTTTCTAGGTGTGGGAACTGGATGCTGGGGTGTGCAGGGACTCAGGGGACGGGTCAGGGAGGTGGAGACGGAAACTGGAGGAGTTGACAACTTCACTGACGTGTGGTTTCCAATTTAGTTTGTTGTCTATGGTGACGCCGAGGAGCTTCGTGGAATCTACAACCTGGAGTGTGTTCGGACCTAGGGTAATGGAAGGAGGTGGGACAATGTCGGAGGAGAGGTTGATGTGCATAACCATTGTCTTGGTATGGTTGATGGTGACATGGTTGTTGGTGGCCCAGTTTTGGAGACTGTTCAATAAATCCTGAAGGGCGGTATAGTTGGGAGCGGAATTGTTGACGCTGATCCCAATGGTGGAGTCGTCGACATATTTCCAGCGAGCAGGGGCTTCTCTTAGGGCATCATTGATGAGCATAAGGAAGCAGAGTGGTCCCATCTTGGTGCCTTGGGGACGCCACAGGTGAGTGACTGAAAGGTGGAGACAGCCCCTCGGAAGCGTACAGCTTGGCGTCGGTCACTGAGGAAGTCTGTAAGCCATAGTGTGTGTGTGTGTGTGTGTGTGTGTGTGTGTGTGTGTGTGTGTGTGTGTGTGTGTGTGTGTGTGTGTGTGTGTGTGTGTGTGTGTGTGTGTGTGTGTGTGTGTGTGTGTGTGTGTGTGTGTGTGTGTGTGTGTGTGTGTGTGTGTGTGTGTGTGTGTGTGTGTGTGTGTGTGTGTGTGTGTGTGTGTGTGTGTGTGTGTGTTTATAGTTATACACCCATACAATATAAACTTTTAATATTAAACTGTCAGATTTTATCAATATACAGTTAGAGTTGCCGGGTGTCGATAAACATCTATCAAATCATTCCAGGGAGAGTTCCATTTGCTTCCCTGTGCCCTCCCTCACCTACTCTCCCTGACCACCCTTCCCCTCCCTCCACCAGCCTCCGCCCCTCCCCCACATGCCTCCCTCTCTCTCTGATGGTTGTAACGGAGTGTGGGCGTTGTAGGGTGTGGCGGGGTGTGGGTGTGGTGAGTGTGGCAGGGCGTGGTGAGTGTGGTTGGGTGTGGTGAAATAAGGGTGTGATGGGTGTGGCAGGGTGTTCAAAATAGATGTAACAAGATATCTTTCCTCTCTTCTTCCTTCATCGTTCCTCCTCCTTCCTCCTCCTCCTCCTCTTCCTTATTCTTCCTCCTTCTCTTCCTTCTTCCTCCTCCTCTTCCTTCTTCCTCCTCCTCTTCCTTCTTCTTCCTCCTCCTCTTCCTTCTTCCTCCTCTTCTTCCTTCTTCTCCTCCTCCTCTTCCTTCTTCCTCCTCCTCCTCCTCCTTTTCACACGGTATAACAGAAGCGGACACAATTCACATTATAAACGTGACTGAACTTTTTACACGATCACCAACACACGTTTAGCCGTTCCTCACGTTCATAGTAATTATATAGAGGCGAGGTGAATGTTTATAAGCTGAACGGGACGTGATGGTGATGGGAATGGTGGTAGGAGTGGTGGTAGGGATGGTGGTAGGGATGGTATTGGTGGTGGGAATGGTGGTAGGGGTGGTGGTAGGAGTGGTGGTAGGGATGGTGGTAGGGATGGTATTGGTGGTGGGAATGGTGGTAGGGGTGGTGGTAGGAGTGGTGGTAGGGATGGTGGTAGGGATGGTATTGGTGGTAGGAGTGGTGGTAGGGGCCGTGGTGAGGGTGGTATTGGAGCCAGTGGCTGGAATAATTGGTAGGGATGGTGGTAGGGATGGTATTGGTGGTGGGAATGGTGGTAGGGGTGGTGGTAGGAGTGGTGGTAGGGATGGTATTGGTGGTGGGAATGGTGGTAGTAGTGGTAGTGACGGTGGCAGGGCAAGACAAAGTACCCTATTTCATACCAGGGTGAACAAGAACACCCACACACGCAACCCTCCGATAAAAAAATAGTTTCCAAATTCCCCCTGACTAATGTGGGGATAATATTTTGGTTTAAGTAACTTTACTGGGATTTAAGTAACTTTGTTAGGATTTAAGTAACTTTGCTGAGGTTACTTAAAATTCAGTGTAACTTACATCTGCATAAGTGATCTAGTTACCTGTTATTCAATATTTGTTTTTAATCGACTCAATTATACCGTTAACTATAATTTAGGATGAGTAAAGATAGAATAATTTGTGGTTAGGTTAGGATAGGTTAGGTTAGGTTAGGTTAGGTTAGGTTAGGTTAGGTTAGGTTAGAAGGTTAGGATAAGGGGTTAGGTTAGGATAGGATAGGTTAGGTTAGATAGGTTAGGTTGGGATAGGTTGGGTTAGGGTTAGGTTAGGATAGGTTAGGTTGGGATAGATAGGTTAGGTTAGGATAGGATAGGATAGGTTAGGTTAGGATAGGTTAGGGTTAGGTTAGGGATAGGATGGGATAGGATAGGTTGGGTTAGGTTAGTTAGGATAGGTTGGGATGGGATAGGTTAGGTTAGGTGATGGGTTGGGATGGGATGGGATGGGTTGGGATGGGATGGGTTGGGATGGGATAGGTTAGGTTAGGTTAGGTTAGGTTAGGATAGGATAGGATAGGTTAGGTTAGGTTAGGATAGGTTAGGATAGGTTAGGTCTTTAGTATTAATGTGTTAAGAGGAACAGGCAACCCGGGTGGTGTGCCTCATAAGTCAACCTCTCGGTGAACTCTGACCTTCGTGACCTTGATGGGGCATAATGTAGAGGTCAAGGTCAGGGTAAACTATACACCTTGCACGCATACTATAATGACCTTTGACCTTTAAATGTGAGTCCACGGGCTGTTGCTGGGCAGCCTCAGTGGACCGGTTGTGATCCGTGTCCAAGTTTGACAGACAGACAGACAGACAGACAGACATATTACTTCATACAGAACATGGTAATATTATCCTGACTACAGAATTTTTGAGTACCAGATAAAGGTGGTAGAGTGAGAGAGAGAGAGAGAGTGTGTGTGTGTGTGTGTGTGTGTGTCATATTAGGATAACCTGAGTGATACATTTGGTATTATAATAATTAATAGTCAATGAAAAACTATATTTCTCTATGCTCAATAATAATAATAATAATAATAATAATAATAATAATTTGTCACGTATAGAAAACACAAACCCTCAGATTAGAGTACAAGAGCACAAAGACTTTACACAACGCTCTTAAGTCCATTCAGTGTTAAGTCTCAACAACAACTTACACTCAGACTGCCTCATCTCTGTAAACACTTGATATTACGTTTACATAAGACTTTTTGTAAATAACACAACTTTAGTCTTTCTCGTGTGTGTGTAAATATTTCAGTGCTTTAGGTTTGTAAATATTAAATTAATATAATGTGGTTCTCAAACACATTCAGATGTGTTTTATGTTTGTAAATAGATAATATGAGGTTAATATAACGGTTGATATAACATAGTTTAACTCGGGTGTTAAGCTGGTATAATATATCAGCTTGAAGGCTCACTGTAGCGTCTGGATGGTGGTGGTGGTGGTCAATACTTGTACCCTTTGGTGGTGACGGCGGCGCTGCAGGTGAGATGCGCCCGCCACAGCTACTGTAGAAACACGAGGCTCTTGATGTACTAAATTCCTTGTGGCGTCGTAATGGAGGATAAAGACGTGTAATAAAGGTGCAAGGAGAGAAAGTAGATGAGAGGAGTGTCTAGAAATTTGTTAGAAAGTTGTAAATAAAGTGTGTGTGTGTGTGTGTGTGTGTGTGTGTGTGTGTGTGTGTGTGTGTGTGTGTGTGTGTGTGTGTGTGTGTGTGTGTGTGTGTGTGTGTGTGTGTGTGTGTGTGTGTGTGTGTGTGTGGAACGCGTCCAGCACCAGAAATTAGAAAGAAACAAACTTGATCTCTCACTACCAGAAAGAACCCACTGACTTTAAGGTAATCAAACGAGAACCTCGATATTACGACGGGGGACCCTAAAAAAAACGGGACGATTTTTCAGGCCGCTTCAGTTCCTTCCATTACAGAGAGAGAGAGAGAGAGAGAGAGAGAGAGGAGAGAGAGAGAGAGACTATGAAAACACATTGAAAAATAAGTTAGATAAAGAAAAAACATTGAAAAATAAACAAACCGGAGGAGGGAGGTACAGTATTTTTACAGAGAATTTGGACGTAAGAAAAAGATCAAGTTAAAGTTTACTGATTTGAATATTATTAACTCTTAAGAAACTGGAAGCGAAGAATTTGTATCAAGGAAAGAGAGAGAGAGAGAGAGAGAGAGAGAGAGAGGAGAGAGCCCAGAATTTTTGGAGTGTCGAGTAATTTGAAGTGGCCGGTGCCTTAAGAAAGTTACGAGGGCGTGTCGTCGTGGTCAGCATGTTAAACACCTCTCTTCTGTGTGTGTGTGTGTGTGTGTGTGTGTGTGTGTGTGTGTGTGTGATTGCTTTCAAATCATACTGGTGTTGATGGTTGTGTCTTGAATGGCTTGCTTGCTGGAACCGTGAACGTGAGCTGCTCGTCACACATCTGTTCAGTTATTTTACTTACACACACACACATTTTCTCTCTCTAAGCGTGAGAGGTAAGAGTGATAGTATCAGAGGTCAAGAGAAATGATGGTGATCTAGGACGACACGACACGGCACGGCACGACACGACACGACACGACACGACACGACACGAGACGACACGACACGACACGACACCGCATAACATCCTTGACCGCTGCCACGTAAAATAGTCAAGGTCTCAAGAGGGCGGCAATTAGGTTAGGGCCAGGTCAGGTCAGGTCACGTTTTGTTTTGGTTTGGTTAGGTTAGGTTAGGTGTGACGACTTTACATGATGGTGAAGGCAGTGAAAGTGTTCATTATTGTTCTCGTGTTTGTATGTTATGAGAAGAGACATCAGTGTTTATCTTGCTCCAAAATCTTCCTGGAATTTTTTGCATGGTCGGAGCCAGCGAGGGTAACACACACACACACACACACACGCCCACACACACACCCACCCACACACCCACCTACACACACCCACCCACCCACACACCACCCACCCACACACACCCACCCACCCACACACACTTCACCACACACACCCACCAGTCATTTGTTTCAGCTACTCGCTCCAGTGGGGGTGTGTGTAATAATAATAATAATAATAATAATTAACGGTTTATTGAAAGTTCTGCAGCCCGAAGGCTGAAAATATACATTGACATAAATGACTTATTACATACATTGGTGGTTTAACAAAGCCTTCATTAGAGAAAGGTAAAGGAACATACAGTGAACATTCAGATTAATGTAGGTGTTGAACAGCAAAAACGTAGTGTAGTAACTCCCTCCCAGATGGTATTAGGAGGACCTCACGTGGTGTAGTAGTTCTCACAGATGGTGTTATGAGGGGCCCTACGTGGTGTAGTAATTCTCACAGATGGTGTTATGAGGGCCTCACGTGGTGTAGTACCTCACAGATGGCGTTATGAGGGGCCTCACGTGGTGTAGTAATTCTCACAGATGGTGTTATGAGGGGCCTCACGGTGTAGTAATTCCTCACAGATGGTGTTATGAGGGCCCACGTGGTGTAGTACCCTCACAGATGGTGTTATGAGGCCTCACGTGGTAGTAATTCCTCACAGATGGTGTTATGAGGGCCTCACGTGGTGTAGTAATTTCACAGGTGGTGTTATGAGGGCCTCACGTGGTGTAGTAACTCCTTCACATATGGTGTTATGAGGGCCTCACGTGGTGTAGTAGTTCCCTCACAGACGGTGTTCTATAAGGAGGTGTGGTCCCAGGCCTTCCTATCGTAGACGGATTAACACATCGCTGGCTGTTGGGTCGGGCCGTTATCACTGGTACCTGGGACCTCACTGTGTGAAGGTCAACATGGGTACCACTGTTACTTGTTGAGTTGTTCTCACTGACTTAAGCACTGTTCACCACTGTTCACCTCTGTGTGTGTGTGTGTGTGTGTGTCTGTGTGTGTGTGTGTGTGTGTGTGTGTTTACCCTCTGCGTCAGATGGTAAGGCGCGCGTGTTTGTTATCATAACTAGTCATGAATAATATCACCCAACTACTCTTTTATCTGTAACTACTAACCTCACCTCACCTCACCTCACCTCACCTCACCTCACCTCACCCAATCTTCACAGGCTGGGCGGTATAAATTCATTGCAGTATTTGTGTCACTGGGTTCTGTTATATATACATTTGTTGCATTATTAATAGGACGTTTGGATGGTCCCATTAGAATATCTGGTCGGGTTATGTGACAGACTGGAAGGTAGTGTGTGTGTTTATTTAGTGGCCTGCATCACCACCATCTAGATACCTGACCTGACCTGACCTGACCCTCCTTCACTTCCCTAACTGTAAAGGCAGGTGAAGTAGAGGTAATTTAGCCTTAACACAAAGCCACTTAACCAAGACATAAGAACATAAGAAAATAAGGAGTCTGCAATAGGCCGGTTGGCCTGTGCATGGCAGCTCCTGTCGAGAGTTACTACCACTCTCTATCATCCATGAGATCTATCTAGCCTCCTTTTAAAACTTTCCAGCGTTCCAGCATTTACTACAAAGTTGCTAAGCTTGTTCCACTCGTCCACCACCCTATTTGTGAACCAGTTCCTTCCTATCTCCCTCCTAAACCTAAACTTATCCAACTTAAATCAGTTGCTACGAGTCCTATCCTGCTCGGATATTATATGAACTTTGTAAGACAAAACCCGTGTGGTAATGTGGGGAAAATTTCGGATCCAATTTTGGTTTTAGGGATAAAATTTGGCTCCATCGTCTGTCAGGGATCAGTCAGCCGGCAGAGGAGGAGGAGGGACCTTCGTCAACAAACTTCTTCCCAGTGACAAATTATTGCTGGCGTGTGAGTCTGTCTCAATTTGTCAGCCTTAACACAGAGACAACACAAATTTTTCATTATTATAACTCTTGGATGACCAAACACTGAAAAGGTTAGGTATTTAGAGGAAATTCTTTTATTGAGTTTTGTTTTTAGTTGTTTCTGCTCTTGTTATTGTTGGACTTAAACATTTTATTTTTTTCTCGTGTCTTTTAAGGATATTGCTTTAGACAATTGGTTTAGTTCAGCTCGTGTGCAAGAGACTCGTCGTTGTGAAATGTTTAAAGTTATGTGAATTGCTGTACTTGGCGACACAAGCAGATGGCGCAGACTGAAGTAGACGAAAACATTAATATTGACAGAAATAGACTAATAGACTGAAACACACGTAGTCATTTGTCACACTATACCTTCACGATACAAACACGAGCGTCCCCAGCCTAGCCCAGCCCACCCCACGACATCTAACCACACCATGCGAGGAACACACAGTCAGGTGGTCACAACAAAACACGCTGTATCCATCCGTCATCACTGGTGGCCTGGCAGGAGACGCACGCCCACAGATGGTCACAGCAGCTGGTTTATGGCGGAAGGTGCAGGGCTGAATCGGGAGGCGTAGAGGGAAGGAGGAAGGGACGGAGGAGGGAGAGAAAGCGAGAGAGAAGCAAGATGAAGGGTTGAAGAAGGGAGAGAAACAAGATGGAGAAAGGGCGTGAGTAAGGAACGGAAGGAGGGAGAAAGAGAGGGAAGGGATGTTACTTTACACGTAGCTTCCGTGCGGTAGCTCACCCTCTCGCCAGTAGCAGGACCGGAAGTAGCATATCCAGGAGGTGGAGTTATGGCCAGTTCTCAATCACAGAGGAATGAGATGGTATGGGGAGGAAATTTCAGCGTCTGTTTGTTGTTTGGGGTCATCGTGCACCTGTGTATGTGTGTTTACGTTCGTGTAGGGTGTGGCGTTGTGTGTTGAGGCGGGTTGATTCAGCTTTCACCCTCCTCAATAAGGGTTAGTTGCCCTGTGTCTGTTTATTTTATGCACGTTGAATCTTGTAATTATTCTTTGGATGAGATATTGCCGTAGTGTTTATGGAGGAAAGTACAGTATTTATGAGAGTTAGTCCAGTTATTATGTAATTAAGTAGTCTACCAGGGGAGTTATGTAGTTATGTAGAGTATGATGATGAAGTCTGGGCTTCAGGTGTTAGTAAACTTGTAAAGGTATCTCTTGTTTACTTAATTAACACAACCAGGTAAACCAGGTTCCATATTGGGGTTAAATAAGTAACTCGTTGGCTTGATTAGATACAGGTGATGAAATGTCTTTGATGTTAGTGAATAACATGAATATAAGGGCAAAGTAAGTTAAGTATAAGACTTCATGTAGCTACTTATAGGTAAAATATATAAGTTAGTGATGGAGACTTTCGAATATATCATAGAAATTATGACACCAAAATAGGGCGGCAAATTAATTCAGGGCAGGATGCAAATGCATTACAGGAGGATCTAAATAAACTGCAGGGGTGGTCTGAAAAATGGCAAATGAAATTCAACACCAGCAAGTGCAGCGTATCTAATATTGGAAGAACAAATACTTATAATGTATACAGCCTTAACAACATCAACCTAGAGAAGTCGACTTGTGAAAGAGACCTAGGGTACTTGTAAGCCCGGACCTACGGCCTAGAAGACAGTGCGTTAATGTTCGAAATAAGGCAAACAGAGTATTGGGTTTATATCTAGAAGTGTAGTAACAAGAGTGCAGAGGTCTTATTGCAACTATATCTTGCGCTAGTCAGGCCGCACCTCGATTATGCGGTTCAGTTCTGGTGCCCTATTATAGAATGGATATAAATTCACTAGAGTCGGTGCAGCGAAGAATGACAAAATGATTCCGGGACTTAGAAACCTTCCATGTCAGGATAGGTTAAAGAAGCTTAACTTGCATTCCCTAGAAAGACGAAGAGGCGGGGGATATGATAGAAGTATTTAAGTGGGTGAAAGGAATCAATAAAGGATATAGATAAAGTTCTTATAATATCCGAGCAGGATAGGACTCGGAGCAACGGATTCAAGTTGGATAAGTTTAGGTTTAGGAGGGAGATAGGAAGGAACTGGTTCACAAATCGGTGGTGGACGAGTGGAACAAGCTTAGCAACTTTGTAGTAAGTGCGGGAACTCTGGAAAGTTTCGAAAGGAGGCTAGATAGATTCATGGATGATAGAGAGTGGTAGTAACTCACGACAGGAGCTGCCATGCACAGGCCAACCGGCCTATTGCAGACTCCTTATTTTCTTATGTTCTTATGTTCTTAAATTCCTTGACGATTTAAAACTGTTTCTATTATTAAATTCTCATAACATATATTTAATTTTATTTTACCTCTACTTCGAAAATATATATATATGACTAAATTCTCATTACTTAGAATACCCTTGAAAATTTTACACCTCCTTCGAAAATAGTAACGGAACGTTGCTCACTGTAAACATCATAACCTTCTAAAAAAAACCCACAACACAACATCTCTGCTCATTCTACCCAAGGCTATATATATATTTTTTCTGTTTCCACTTGTCTGCTTCAGCTGTGGTGGGGAGGGGGTGTCTCTGAGATATCGGAGACCTGAGACAGAATATAATCTCAGTATATGAGCTGCAGGTAAATGGTTTTTATAGTGAAGATTGTGTCTCTTGACGGTGCTGGGAGGGCTGAGATAAAAGAGGGGTGGGGAGAGGAAAGGGGGAGGGGAAGGGGTTGAAAGAGAAGAGAAAATAGGAGAGGAGGAAGGAAAGGAGAGGAAGGAATTGGAAGGGGTTGGAAGAGGGAGGGGAAGGAGTTGAAAGAGGAGGAAGGAATTGGAAGGGGAGGAGAGGAAAGGGGTTGGAAGAGGGAGGGAAAGGAGTTGGAAGAGGGAGGGAAGGAGTTGGAAGAGGAGGAAAAATAGGAGAGGAGGAAGGGAAGGGTATAAGTTGTAAGAGGAGGGAAAATAAGAGGTGGAAGAGGTTAGAGGAAGAAGGGGAGGGAGGGAGAGGGGGGAGGAAGGAGGGAGGACGTGGCGATGTATAAACCAGCTTGGTGATTCGCCATAGTGAGGAGAGGCTGTAATGGGCTGATCGTGGTCGTCCAATCACTGCGTCGGGGTGATTAGCTGATCGTTTCCGAGAGGTTGTGGACTGACACTTTCTCTGACTCTTTCTTTCAATCTTTCTCTTCTTTTACTTTCTTTCTCTTTCTTTCTGTCTTTAAATTTTATTATTGTATCTCTCTCTTTATTAAATTATTACAAAAAAAATAATTAAAAAAATCATAATTTTCTCAACTTCTCAAAAGATTCTAATTATTTATTATTATTATTTTTTTTATTATTAGAATCTGAAGTTTTTAATATAATGAGGAATGTCTATAGAGCACTAAGTCGTATGGAAATTAATAATAGATTAATATAATGACAGTAAACGAAGCAAAATAGGAAATGATAAATAAGACTAAAAGAGACGATAGGAAATAGAAAATAAATAGCAACGGGAAAATAAATCAAATAAGAATAAAAAATAAAACAAGAAAAAAAGGAACTTAAGTAAAATAGGAATAAATGGATAAATGTAAACAAAATAAGGAAATAAAAGTACACCTGTCCTTGATGAAGCAGGTGAGCGTCCGTGGAACAGTGGTGTGTCCGTGAGTTAATAGCGGTGTTTTTTGTTGGTTTACTTCCGTGATAAAACAGCTAGTGTATGTGTGTGTTTGTGTGTGTATGTATAATCAGCAAGTCTACACACACACACACACACACACACACACACATGCCATTTTTAATCCCATAGCACATGTACATACATACATACATATACAGTACACATACATACATACATACATACATGGAGGGGCAGAGGAGGAGGTAAGGTAATGGAGGGACACAGGAGGAGGAGTAGAATGGAGGACACAGGAGGAGGGTAGGCATGGAGGGTCAGCAGGAGGAGGGAGGGGTAGGTAATGGAGGGACACAGGAGCAGGGTAGGTAATGGAGGGACACAGGAGGAGAGAGGGGTAGGTAATGGAGGGCAGTGAGGAGGTGGTGGCCGGAGGGACACAGGAGGAGGGTAGGTAATGGAGGGTCAGCAGGAGGAGGGGTAGGGGTAATGGGAGGGACACAGGAGGAGGGTGGTGGTGGGGAAGGACACAGGAGGAGGGTAGGGTAATGGAGGGACACAGGAGGGGAGGGTAGGCATGGAGGGACACAGGAGGAGGGTAGGTAATGGAGGGACACAGGAGGAGGAGGGGTAATGGAGGGACACAGGAGGAGTGGGTAGGTAATGGAGGGGACACAGGAGGAGGGGTAGGCATGGAGGGACACAGGAGGAGGAGGGTAGGTAATGGAGGGACACAGGAGGAGGGTAGGCAATGGGAGGGACACAGGGAGGAGGGTAGGTAATGGAGGGACACAGAGGGAGGTAGGTAATGGGAGGGGACAGAGAGGAGGGGGTAGGGGTAATGGAGGGGACACAGGAGGAGGGTAGGTAATGGAGGGACACAGGAGGAGGCAGTAATGGAGGGACACAGGAGAGAGGTAGGGTAATGGAGGGACACAGGAGGAGGGGTAGGTAATGGAGGGCTGGCAGGAGGAGGGTAGGTAATGAGGCACAGGAGGGAGGTAGCATGGAAGGACACAGGAGGAGGGGTAGGTAATGGAGGGACACAGGAGGAGGGGTAGGTAATGGAGGGACACAGGAGGAGGGTAGGTAATGGAGGGACACAGGAGGAGGAGGGTAGTAATGGAGGGGACACAGGAGGAGGGGTAGGGGTAATGGAGGGACACAGGAGGGAGGGTAGGTGGAAGGAGGGACACAGGGGAGGAGGGTGGTAATGGAGGGACACAGGAGGAGGAGGTGAGGTAATGGGAGGGGACACAGTAGGAGGTAATGGGAGGGACACAGGAGAGTGGGTAGGTAATGGAGGGACACAGGAGGAGGGTAGGTAATGGAGGGCAGAGGAGGGTAGGTAATGGAGGGACACAGGAGGAGGTAGGTAATGGAGGGACAGGAGGTAGTGGGTAGGTAATGGAGGAAGGCAGGAGGAGGGAGGGTAGGTAATGGAGGGACAGGAGAGGGTAGGCATGAGGACACAGGAGGAGGGGTAGGTAATGGAGGGACACAGGAGGAGGAGGGTAGGTAAAATGGAGGGACACAGGAGGAGGGTAGGTAATGGAGGGACACAGGAGGAGGGTGTGGGTAATGGAGACAGAAGGAGGGTGGTGGCATGGAGGGACACAGGAGGAGGTAGGTAAGCAGGGACACAGAGGAGGGGTAGGTAATGGAGGGACACAGGAGGAGGAGGAGGTAGGTAATGGAGGGACACAGGAGGAGGGTAATGGAGGGACACAGGAGGAGGGGTAGGTATGGAGGGACACAGAAGGAGGGGTAGGTATTGGAGGGACAGGAGGAGGGTAGGTGCATGGAGGCCAGGAGGAGGGTAGGTGGGATGGAGGGACACAGGAGGAGGTGGGGTAATGAGGGACACAGGAGGGGAGGGTAGGTATGGAGGGACACAGGAGGAGGGTAGGTAATGGGAGGGGACACAGAGGAGGGTAGGTAATGGGAGGGACACAGGAGGAGGGGTAGGTAATGGAGGGACACAGGAGTGAGGAGGGTAGGCAATGGAGGGTAGGAGGCAGGTAATGGAGGGGACACAGGAGGAGGGTAGGGGTAATGGAGGGACACAGGAGGAGGCAGGGTATGGAGGGACACAGGAGGAGGGGTAGGTAATGGAGGGGACACAGGAGGAGGGTAGGTACGGAGGGACAGGAGGAGGGTAGGAATGGAGGTCAGCAGGAGGAGGTAGGTACGGAGGGACACAGAAGGAGGGTAGGTAATGGAGGGACACAGGAGGAGGGTAGGTAATGGAGGGGACACAGAAGGAGGTAGGTAATGGAGGGACACAGGAGGAGGCAGGTAATGTGGGAGTATACAGGAGGAGGGGTAGGCAATGGAGTAATACAGGAGGAGGGGTAATGGAGGGACAGGAGAGGGGGGCTTTGGAGGGACACAGGAGGAGGAGGAGGAGGTACGGAGGGACACAGGAGGAGGGGTAGGTAATGGAGGGACAGGAGGAGGGGTAGGGTATGGAGGGACACAGGAGGAGAGGAGGTAGGTAATGAGGGACACAGAGGGAGGTGTAGGTACCAGGGACACAGGAGGAGGGTAGGTAATGGAGGGACACAGGAGGAGGGTAGGGGTACCTGAGGGACACAGGAGGAGGTAGGTAACGGAGGGACAACAGGAGGAGGTAGGTAACGGAGGGACAGAGAGGAGGGTAGGGCTGAGACACAGGAGGAGGGTAGGCATGGAGGGACACAGGGGAGTGTAGGGTAGTGGAGGGACACAGGAGGAGGGTAGGTAACTGGAGGGACACAGGAGGAGGGGTAGGGTAACGGAGGGACACAGGAGGATGGGGTAGGTAATGGAGGGACACAGGAGGAGGCATGGGAGGGAAGGCAGGAGGAGGGTAGGGAGGCACAGAGGAGGGGTAGGTATGAGGGACACAGGGAGGAGGGGGTAGGTAATGGAGGGACAGCAGGAGGGAGGTGTAGGAATGGAGGGGACACAGGAGGAGGGTAGGTAGCTGGAGGGACACAGGAGGAGGGTAGGTAATGGAGGGACACAGAGGAGGGTAGGGTAATGGAGGGACACAGGGAGGAGGAGGAGGGGTAGGTAATGGAGGGACACAGGAGGAGGAGGAGGTAGGTAATGGAGGGACACAGGGGAGGGGTAGGTAATGGAGGGCTACACAGGAGGAGGGTAGGTAATGGAGGGACACAGGAGGAGGGGTAGGGCAATGAGGGACACAGAGGGTAGGTAATGGAGGGACACAGAGGAGGAATGAGGGAAGCAGGAGGAGGGGTAGGGTAATGGAGGGACACAGGAGAAAATGGAGACATGAGGAGGTAATGGAGGGACACAGGAGGGGAGGCATGAGGGACACACATGAGGAGGGTAGGTAATGGAGGGGACACAGGAGGAGGGTAGGTATGGAGGGGAGGAGAAAGGGGTAGGGTAATGGAGGGACACAGGAGGAGGGTAGGTAAGGAGGACAGAGAGGGGTAGGTAATGGAGGGACACAGGGAGGGGAGGGGTAGGGTATGGAGGGACACAGGAGGAGGGTAGGGTAAATGGAGGGACACAGGAGGAGGGGTAGGTAATGGGAGGGCACAGGAGGTAGAGGGGTAGGTAATGGAGGGACACAGGAGGAGGGGTAGGTAATGCAGAGGGACACAGGTTGAGGGAAATTGGAGTGGCTGGAGGAGGGAGAGGCATGGAGGAAGCAGAGGAGGAGGGGAGGAGGGTAGGTAATGGAGGGACACAGGAGGAGGTAGGTAATGGGAGGGACACAGAGCAGTAGGTAATGGAGGGACACAGGAGAGGGGTAATGGAGGGTCGCAGGAGGAGGGGTACTGGAGGGACACAGGAGGAGGGTAGGTAATGGAGGGGCACAGGAGGAGGAGGTAATGGACACAGGAGGAGGGTAGGTAATGGAGGGACACAGGAGGAGGGTAGGTAATGGAGGGACACAGGAGGAGGGTAGGTAATGGAGGGTCACAGGAGGAGGGTAGGTAATGGACACTCAGTAACTTTCTTCAACTTTAACAGCAGAGGCGTGTGAGAGGTGTGGTGGTGGTGAGTGACAAGGCGGAAAGTTCTACACCTCTTTGGTAGAATAGTCTATTGATATGCTTTAGATTTTCGACTAATTTGACATCGTCCGCACTTATATACTAACTTATGCACATTAACGCACCCACCCGCACACACACACAGGCACACACTCACTCGCAATATGTCCGTGAGTGGTGGAACGTCAAAGAAGAGGAAATACTAACGACAAGACGTGAAACAGAGAGCAGAGAGACTGAGTGAAAATTACAACTCTCTCTCTCTCTCTCTGCCTCCCTCCCTCCCTCTCTCCTTCCTTCCTTCCTTCTCTGACACCTTCTCTCCTTTCCTCTCTCTCCCTTTGACTCTGTGTTTGTCAGTCTTTGTGTCAGGTGGGTGTAACACGCCCCTAAATTCGGAAGAAACCTGAGATTAAAATCCTCCTGGGGGTCGTGTTGATGTGGATGAGCCAATGTAAGCCTTCTGATAGAGCCATGGGGTGATGGTGGTGATGGAGATGATTATTATTATTATTATTATTATTATTATTATTATTATTATTATTATTATTATTATTATTATTATTATTATTAAATTATTATTATTGTTCACTCAAGAAACCAAGAAACTGCCTTTACCATCTTTATTCGTCTCTGTTCTATTCATCCTTAATCTTAACCCTCAGTGTGTCTGTTGTTGTTCATTCCTCTGTGTGTGTGTGTGTGTGTGTGTGTGTGTGTGTGTGTGTGTGTGTGCCACTAGCCCACCCTCCCCTTCCTCATCATCTCCTATTGTTACCTCGTTTATCAACCCTCTCCTCTTCCTCCTCTCCCTTCTCCTCCTCCTCCTCCTCTCCTTCCCTTTCCACAGCTTCTACCAATTCCTTCTTCTAATCTTTTTCCTTCTGTAATTTCTGTTCCTTCTGTAATTTCTGTTCCGTCTGTCTTGTCTGTTCCTGTAGTTTAACCCTTTACGTATTAACTACCTCTTTACCCATTCCATCTACCCACCCATTCCATCTATCTACCCATTCCATCTACCTACCCATTCCATCTACCTACCCATTCCATCTACCCACCCATTCCATCTACCCACCCATTCCATCTACCCACCCATTCCATCTACCCACCCATTCCATCTGGTCCAGTGTGGAAGAGGATAGTGGCAGTGTTTAGCTCCCTATATCACCCTGTACAGCCTTCCTTCCCTCCCTCTCCCCCTCTCTCCCCCCCCTCTCTCCCTCTCCCCCCCACGACTGTATTGATCAGCATGGGAGACTGGGGGGGTGAGAGAGGGGGTGGGAAGGCAACGACCCTCACATTCACCCGGGTTCCTCCCCTCCTCCCCTCATATAGTCGTGTTTGGTGGGAATTGTCTATTTTCTCCCCTCATTTACACTTCTGTACACACACATAATGATAATAAATGACTTACGACTGAAAATGAATTAATATAACCTTTTTATATGTTATATTTTCGACTTTTTTTTGTTTTTAGAAAGATCTCCAACAGCCATTATGATTAAAGCTGTCAATCTTACGTGATTTAAAACTCTTACGTGATTTAAAACTGTCTTACGTGATTTAAAACTGTCTTTCGTGATTTAAAACTGTCATACGTGATTTAAAACCGTCTTTCGTGATTTAAAACCGTCTTACGTGATTTAAAACCGTCTTTCGATTAATTAGTGACTATATCATAGGAATTATAAGTTAATTACTCTATTGTGTCTTAGTGTTTTATTGAAGACGTCAGACATCCATATTATCATTATCGTGTGTCTTAGGTGTTTCTTCAGCTCTATGAATGCTGGATCATATAAATATAAGGCATCCCGGTTTATTTTACCTGATAACTATAAAACACCGTAATGCATTGTGTTGTGTCGGGTCGGGTCGGGTCGGGTCGGGTCGGGTGACAAGCGACAAGCGTGTGATTTATTCTGACTTTATTCAGTAATATAGAAACACATTAACAATTTCAGGTATACAATACAATAACCCGTCCGTGATGACAGGACTGACAGTTAACACGGACGGCGATTCAGACAGTTCTATTACCCGTCCTATGACATCACGGACAGACGGGCATTTTAGACAAAGATTGTACCCGTCCATGACTCGGACAGAAATCTAGCCAGTTCTGTACCTGTCTCGTGACATCATAAACGGGCATTTTAGACAGTCATATTAGCCGGCCATGACAGGAGAATATTGCCGGGGTGGCCTTGGTAGTGGGGATGAAGGCTGCAAGTTTTGTTTGCTCTCCTAACATTGTGACGTCTCCTCCACATGACTCTACCACCACCTCCTGTGTCTCATCTAATAATAACAACAATAATTAACGGTTTATTGAAAGAGCATGGCAGGTAGAAGGCTAAAAATATACAGTTACATAATTGGGGTCTCTTGATTGACAAATAATATACAAGAAACACTGATACAAATATGATATAATAACTAGGTGGGGAGAAGGTTATACTACAGGGTATTTCAGTGCAAAAGGTAAGATTGACTGGGAGTGAATACACTGGTTGATTACAAGTTGTTGATAATTTTTACAATGGTTGGGACTGGGCTGTTCTTATAGCGATCAGTTCGTGCTCGTATGGGCTGGATGCTGTTGTGGTGTCGAACATAAATTCGCGGACGAGGGATCTCGGGTGGTAGTAGGAGCCGGTGTCGAGGATGGCGCAGAAGCTTCTCACCAAATTTTCAGATCTGTGTGTGTGGGTCGTATTTACACACATACACACACACACACACACACACACACACCCCGATTACAATACCCTCATTCCCGTCCCACTCCATGCCGTCTCCACCTGTTGCTTCCCGTCCTAGATACTAACCTACTGTCTGTCCATCCACCGTCTACTGTCTTGGTCAACCACAACCAGACTAGAAGCGTTTTAATGGGATTATTCTGTTCTTTATTATTATTATTATTATTATTATTATTATTATTATTATTATTATTAAACGTCCAATCAAATGATATTTACTCCACGGAACTATAAGCTTATCAACCTGACCTGACCTGACCTGACCTGACCTGACCTGACCTGACCTGACCTTATCTGATCTTACCTAACCTAATTAGTACGGAACAAATATTGCCTGAAATACTTTTTTTTTGTTAGAAAGTTTGTGGATATTTTTTTGTTCAAGGAAATATTATGTTGAATTTTGTTGTGTTATTGTTGTGTGTGTGTGTGTGTGTGTGTGTGTGTGTGTGTGTGTGTGTGTGTGTGTGTGTGTGTGTGTGTGTGTGTGTGTGTATGTAAAAAGTGTGTGTGTGTGTGTGTGTGTGTGTGTGTGTGTGTGTGTGTGTGTGAACAATAAACTAAAGGATTTGGGTGTGAGGGAAGGAAGGGGCTGTAACGTGTAGTACTTGTTAGTATGGGATGACAGATGGCTTACATGTACCGTCCTCTCTCCCTCTCTTTCCCTCTCCTTCCCTCTCCTTCCCTCCCTCTCCTCCATTCCCTCCTCCCCTGCACTATCCTGTACCTTCCTTCGTACTAGCGGGTTGCACACAGAAACGCCCACCCCAGGACAGCTGACGGGGAGAAAAGAGTCCTGCTAGAGAGAAAGAGAGAGAGAGAGAGAGAGAGAGAGAGAGAGAGGGACACAAAATCTTAAGCAAATGTTCTTTCCTATATAAGTAGATATATTACATATGATAGATATATACACGGATTATGGGTAGTAGTTGTGACTATATTGAGGTCAACATTCGATTATAGTCACAGATATTTGCCTTCTGGGAGTTACTGAAATAAGGACTGATAATTAGCCTCCCTTTCCCAACCTCCTGGGGCCTCCCTCCCAGCTCCAGCTCCTCCCAACCTCCAGTCTCCCTCTCCCAGCCTCCAGCCTCCCCCCCTCTCCCAACCTCCAGTCTCCCTCTCCCAGCCTCCAGTTTCCCTCCCTCCTCCAGCCTCTCCTTCCTCCTCCAGTCTCCCTCCCTCCTCCAGTCTCCCCTCCCCAGTCTCCCTCCCTCCACGTATAAAACCTCCCCCGGATAAATGAAGCGTCACTCCACCTCCAGATGGCGTCTCTGACTCATTTCCGGGATTGGGTGGGTGAGGGAGTGACACACAGGTGAGGGGGGTGGGTGAGAGGGAGGGAGAGGTAGTTGATAGAGAGGGAGGGGTGAGAGGGATTAGGGAAAGAGGTGAACAATAATTACTCCATCTGTGGTGCTCCCTAAGAATAACGAGACCAGTTTAGTAATAAATTTTCTCTAATTTTAAACTTTATTGAAAATCTCAATAACTTTACTTAATCATTAAAACCCGACTGTATTTATTCTTTCGTCAGTGTTATTTGTTATTTAACCTTGAGAGTCTTACGTTTTTTTGCTGGCGTGTTTTTGTCCAAGTCTTACGCAATACACACTACACATTCTCAGACGTACACGCAAGGAGAAAGAGCGTTGAAGCTTATTTTTATTATATTAAAGTTCTCTTGTAAAAATGAAGCCCCAGTGAAGAGTTATTACACACACACACACACAGTGACATTAGCTCCTAGGCTGAGCAGTGCCGTCACTGGTGGTGAGAATGGCACCCTTGTGCACCATGCCCCCCCCCCCTCCCTCGGAGTGCCACCCGTAGGCTAATACTAAGGAATAGTGGCACCCTCCAGGCTCCCTCAGTGATGGGAACCACACCTTCGCATGCCACCTGTAGTATTGGCATAGTGGCACTCTCCAGGCCCCCCCTCAGTGATGGGAGCCTCGCTTCAGAGATCCACCTGTGGTGTTGACACTGTGGCACTCGCCAGGCTGCCTGAGGCCTCTATGTCAGCACCACAGGTCGTGGAGGCTATGAATATATTTCGCCGAGGCTCCCGGGGACGGTGTTGGCGTTACTTCCTCCATCACCTCCTCCAGGACTCTTGGCCAAATGTTGTGTGTAATACTAAATGTGTTTTCATAAGCCACATCAATGTCTTCTTTCTTTGTTACATGAAATTGTCGCAGCCTTACGTGTTTCCCTTGTGTCTGTGCTCTTAAACGAATGTGTGTGTGTGTGTGTGTGTGTGTGGCTCCCAGGGAGGCAGACACAATGGATCAAAGGCTGACCGATTGTTTATTATTGGGGGGAGCTGTCAGTGCTCCCTCCATTACGACTCTCTATACATTCTGTTTTATTGTTTATTTTTGGGTTGTGTTCAGTCAGCCTGATGCACACCTTTTCATAATCTGACTAACGGGTTATTTTTATATATTTTGAGTGGAATTTAACCACACACGCGCGCCTAGATATTAATTATTATTATTATTATTATTATTATTATTATTATTATTATTATTATTATTATTATTATTATTATATTATTATTATTATTATTATTATAATAATAGATGGTCTGACCGTGTGTTTGTCTTTCCCAGGTGGCGTTGGCAGCGGTATGCAGGAGGGCGGAGACGGCGAGCCACGAGTCCGCGTTAGTCAGGGTACTGTACTGCGCAGGCGGCTTTCTGAGGATATTGCGCATGCGTCACTTTTTTTTGAGAGGGAGGGGTGTTGAAAACCATTTTTTTCAATCTTGGCGTGTGTTCATGTGTGAGTGGGTGGGTGTGTTTTTTCCATAAATAATTTTGGTGTTTTAAATAAGGCTAGTTCGATGCCTGTATGTATTGGGTTCAGTTTCCGATGCTGTGGTGTTAGTGGACTGAAAATATATCCACTGAAGGTAATGTACGAGTCTATTGTATTCTTTAATCGTTTTGTTTTTATTCTCTTTTACTTTTTCGTTCTGGGTCTTGTTCGCTGTTTCTGATGATGATGGTAAGTGGAATATATTTTTTTTTTCAGGATTTATTTTTATTGATTGAAATATTAATGACTTTCCCTTTATGTAGTGGTGTTCTAGCGTTAATTAAGAGTCTGACCATGATGGAATAGAACTGTGTGTGTGTGTGTGTGTGTGTGTGTGTGTGTGTGTGTGTGTGTGTGTGTGTGTGTGTGTGTGTGTGTGTGTGTGTGTGTGTGTGTGTGTGTGTGTGTGTGTGTGTGTGTGTGTGTGTGTGTGTGTGTGTGTGTGTGTGTGTGTGTGTGTGTGTGTGTGTGTGTGTGTGTGTGTGTGTGTGTGTGTGTGTGTGTGTGTGTGTGTGTGTGTGTGTGTGTCTGTCTGTCTGTCTGTCTGTCTGTCTGTCAACGAGATATTAGCTGTATTGGACTACTGTATTATTATATTTTTCCGTTTTTTTTTGTATTTGCGGTCAATTCAGTACAACAGTTAGATAATATTTATATATAATTTACAGTAAAAGTTTGTATCAAGTATTACATAACACGATACAGTACATTAACACCTACCTGGTCGAGGGAAGACACGACAAGAGGTTACATAATACCACTGTACCCGGGATTGAGTAAATACAGGGACTAGTGTATACCTGCCTCGTAATTAGACGACCACGATGAAAGTACAGTAGTCATTTGAATCCTGTAATGAAGAAAGACTGTAAGACCTACTAATACTCTGTTATTATGTAAGATCACTGTATTTAATTCCATTTGTTGTAATTTTGGCAGAATATATAAGTATTTTTTTATCTTGACCTGACCTGACCTAACCATACCTACCCTAAGTGTTTTTCTCGTGTTATTGTTAGCGTTACGTGATTTTTTTTGTGACGTGTTACTATATTAGGTAGAAGTTACTGTGTGTGTGTGTGTGTGTGTGTGTGTGTGTGTGTGTGGCGTTGTCATGGTTCCCTCTGAGTGTAGTGTTAGTAGTCTGGCGGCCGACGATACAGCTCTTCTACTCAACCAGAATTTCCCCTCCTTCCTTCCTTCTTTCTTTCTTTCCTTTCCCTCCTCCTCCTTCCCCTCCTCCTCGCTGCCTTTGGGAGGAGAGTGTGGGCCGGGGGAGAGTGAAAGGTGACTTTTGTTATTACACTGGCTTTTGTTTTTTCGGTCTCCTGTTGTTGTTTTTGTTGTTGCTGCCCTTTTTGTTGTCTGGCGCGTTACTTGTTTACTTGTTTGCTTTGTTAGGGCTTCTCCTCCCCCTCTCTCTCTCTCTCTCCCTCTCCTCCTCCTTCCCCCCTCTCTCTCACACTACTAGCGTCGTTGACATTGTACACAGGACCTGAGGCGGATAAAAATGTGTGTGTTTTATTAGAAAAATATGAGTTGCGCTTAACATTGCTGAGCCAGTATGGGGATGAATTCTTCTCCGTCAGTGAGTGAGTCAGTGAGTGAGTCAGTCAGTCAGTGAGTCAGTCAGTAGGATGAATCTTGTGTTATTAAGATATCTTTATAATTAAACTATTTTTGTTGTGTTATCAAAATCATTACAAATCGCTGTGATATTGACCAGATGGTAATTACCGAGGAGAGGATAATTAGGGTTTTATTAGGGTTATAACTTACAAACGTCATCAAGACACCTGTGAGAAGTGACTTAGTAATTAACAGAAGTCATGATGGAGAGGAATGTTAAGGTAATTACATAAATGACTCTTATTAATTACTTAAAAGGTGTTATGTTATTAAATGATCGTATAAATAACACTGTTCTTAAGAGTCTAAATCGGTGTTATGTATTGTTATGTTATTCACGTGTCTTACAGAAATTATTATTATTATTACGTCGACTTGAGTGCTGTAAGTTAGTATTATATTGTGTTGTGTAATTCACCGACCTTACACAAATCACAGTTAATGATAGTGTGTGTGTGCGTGTGCGTGTGCGTGTGTGTGTGTGTGTGTGTGTGTGTGTGTTGGCGCGCGCTTATGAATTTGAATTTTGCCACTTACAGCGACTAGTTTATTGTGCACCCCATTCTCATCCTGGACGGTAGCTCAAAAAAAAAAGATTACAGAGTCGAGGTGATAAAAGTATATACAAAAAATAATAAAGTATTAAAGGTACAATATATACTAAAATGTTAAAGTAACCAAAGTATATAGTAAAGAAAATATACAGTTCAGGTAAACATCAAGGTATGTAATGAGTAAATATACCTGTAGCCTTGGATCGGGTTTCCCCCCCTCCTCTCCCCCTCTTCCCCTCCCCCCTCCTTTCCCTCCCTCCTCTTCCCCCTCTCCGCTCTGGTTGTATTAGCGTTCACTCAACTTTGTCTTTTGAAAGTCCATTTGAAATTCTGTCGTGTGTGTGTGTGTGTGTGTGTGTGTGTGTGTGTGTGTGTGTGTGTGTGTGTGTGTGTGTGTGTGTGTGTGTGTGTGTGTGTGTGTGTGTTAATTCCTATACTCAATATACAGCTGGTGTGAAGTGGGCAGTGGATGAGGAGAATCATCAGTAATCTAAGGGTTACTGGTTCAGACCGTGAAGTGTATGTGTGTGTGTGTGGGTGTTTCCCAGTACCTTGTCTAAATTTCTATATCTCTGTGGTTCTTCTTAACACTCCTAGTGGTTAGTGCCAGAGAGACCGTCAGTGGCACTCTCTTAGGGAGAAAGGGGGTGGTGGTGAATTGTGATTAGAGGAAAGACAAATGTGTCGTGGATAGAGAGAGAGAGAGAGAGAGGTGAGCACTAGACAGGCGTGCAGGTGAGTCTGTAGGTCTTCACTCGTCGTTCATTACCTGCAGCTTACGGTGGGTTAGGTAATTGTATTAACCTTGTGTGTAGCGTCATGACATATAGCTTTCATCTGCCTCGGTTTGTAGAACGCTGTGTGTGTCAAGTGTCATGCGTCATGCAGAGTTGTTGCCAGCAGTGACGGTGATATGGTGTTGGAATTGTGAGGTTAGGTTAGGTCAGGTCAGGTCAGGTTAGGTCAGGTCCAGGAGTCCAGAGTTGGAATCCAGATCAGGTCGTTTAAGGAAGAAAGGCTTAGTAATGGTGTGTGTGTGTCTCTCTCTCTCTCTCTCTCCTCTCTCTCTCTCTCTCTCTCTCTCTCTCTCTCTCTCTCTCTCTCTCTCTCCTCTCTCTCTCTCTGTCTGTCTGTCTGTCTGTCTGTCTGTCTGTTTATTAGGGGAGGGAGGGGGGGGGGGTCCTGTGTTTAGTGGCCGTGTTATGTAAGGAGGAACAACCATGACAGAACACATCTATAACAGCAGTAAAAATAAACAGACTACTGTAGTGGGAGAAAGAACCAGTGTGTATGTATGTATGTATGTATGTATGTATGTATGTATGTATGTATGTATGTAACAGCCAGGGAAAATACATACACGGTGAAAGTGAATAATAATAATCCCATGAGGTGAAAGATGGAAGAGGGAAATAATAGAATAAAAGAGAAGAAAAACGGAAGAGAAGAATGATAAGTTAAGAGTTAGTATACGGGGTTGAAGCTCATTTTCTCTTGGCTAATTTTCCTCAGATATTTTCCACCAATAAGAGACAATTTCATTTAATATCCCGATAATAAGAGAACGCGATCAACAAATGAAAGTTATAATGATGAAAGTTTCCCCAGTGTGGGTATTTTGAGTTTCCTGAAAATAATAGGGAAAAAAAATATATTGGAATTTATTTTTTTTCCACGCGGAGACGAAATTGCCTTACTTAATGTATTTTTAATAATATTTAATTTAAAATAAAACTTTAAAATATTCTGTGAAATTTAGCGTATTTATGTAAATTCTGTATTAGCATTTTGTTTTTGGTAGCAGGAATTAAATATTTTGAATAATGTGTTTTATAAGACTTAATTATTTTTTTTAATCATTGTTTATTCGTAATTATAGTCTTTGTCTATATTAATAACATGAATTATACGTCGATCTTGTTATAGTGGTTTTACATAGAGAATTTGAATTATATTATTTTACATGCCATATTATTTTTCGGTGGGAAATTATAGCTTATTCTGAAGTTTATCGTCATTCTCCGGTTAATTTTTAGTGTTCAGCCAATGACGAAAGTCCCTGTACACGCCTGAGAGCGAGAGAGAGAGAGAGAGAGCGTCATTAATAACGAAAATCACCAACTGTAGTAAAACGTGACGAAAAATCCGGACGAAAAATTGTGGAGTAGTTTCCATCGTGTGTGTGTGTGTGTATATTTGTGTGTGTGTGTCAGCCAGCCCAGAGAGACTCCGGTGTACACGAGTGATTGATAAACTTTTTGGGGGCAAATAATTTTCTAACTAAATAAATGTTTAAAAAAAAAAAATCTTCAACATTAATATTTTTTCTTCTTTATAAATAATTCTTGTATTTTATTCAGTTATGAGAATTTATATTACGTGTTTCTAATTGGCGTCTCTTTTCCTCGGACAAATATGAATGTTTTTGGTCTCCGTATTATTTTTTTTTTTTGTGATAATAGTTTTCACTGCCAGTCACTCATATGCCAGTCGTTAGAGTGACTGGAGGCGCCTGACCGTGAGATAAATGGATAGAAATTGTGGGAAGATAACGTGACTAATGTGGTGTCTGTCTGTCTGTCTGTCTCAAGTTGCTGTCATTTTTTATCTCTGTCTATCATTAATGTGTCTTAGATCTCGCTGGAATTTTGACACACACACACACACACACACACACACACACACACACACACACACGGATATCAATACAGTCATGTGTGCTTACGAAGCAGAAAGGAAGATACTCTCTCAAATTCCAACTTCTGTCAACCCAGGCTTCAGTCGGCGGCAGTGATAAAAGATATATTGGTGATAGTAGTGGTACCTTGGTCACCAATGTTACTTGGTAGTGGTGAGGAAGGGGGCGTGACGAGAGAGATGGTGATGGTGAAAAGAAAAGTTCTTCAGATTTTTCTCTTACTCAGCACTCAGCCTTCCATCTCTTCCTCCTTCCTTTCACTTCTACCCTCCTCCTCCCATCCCTTCCTTCACCACCCTCCCTCCCTCCCATCTTCTTTCTCTATCCTTCCTTCCTTTCCCTCCTACTCCTCCCTCCTCCCATCTCTTCCTTCACCACCTCCCTCCCATCTCTTTCTTCCTACCACTGTTCCTTCCCTTCCTTCCTCCTACCCTCCCATCCTACCCTCCTTCCACCCCTCCACACCCCTCCACACCCCTTCCTTGACCTCCAACTCCCATTTCGTGTTGAAGACCCAGAACGATCACCATTTAACTATGTTTTCGCCGTGTTGATCCCCAGGTGAGCTGTAGGTAGGCACTAAACTAGAGATTTCGTATCGTTAAAAGTCCGACTCCTGGACCAACACTCGTTAAAGAATTGTTGTTGTGTGTGTGTGTGTGTGTGTGTGTGTTGAGGGGGGGGAGGGGCAGGACACGTAAGGTATTGTTGTGGTGGGGGGAGTGGGAGAGGGGGGGGTGATGGACTAACACATAACGAGGGTCTTCAATATTGCTCTCCAACACACACACACTCATCTCCTCCACCCAGCATAACCCTCTTCCTTCCTTCCTTCCTTCCTTCCTTCCTTCCTTCCTTCCTTCCTTCCTTCCCTCCCTCTCTCCATGGCTCGTCTGTTAGCTGCCAACTTCCACATCTTCACCAGTGCCCAACAAGAGGCCTACACTTGAAAGCATTTTAATTCCAAACTATAATTAGGGTTTTTGTTCGGCTAGAGAGAGAGAGAGAGAGAGAGAGAGAGAGAGAGAGAGAGAGAGAGAGAGAGAGAGAGAGAGAGAGAGAGAGAGAGAGAGAGAGAGAGGAGAGCGACGACCGACCCTGGGAGGTGTTCACGTGCATAGGAGGAATGCAACTCACAAATACTGTATGTATGATCATGTGAGGCGTCCGAGTGAAGTACAGTATCTCCTCTTATCGTGAGAGTTGAGGTTTATCCAACTATGAATTTTTTTAAGACAAATTTATATATATATAGATATTTAAAGTTTTCTTAACCTGTAAAACGAGAAAAAATGTACCAGAAATAAGTTTTGTGTATTTATTATTATTATTATTATTATTATTATTATTATTATTATTATTATTATTATTATTATTATTATTATTATTATTATTATTATTATTATTCACTGACTGAACACATCCACCATCGCCTTATGACTCACACTGAGAATCGTGTTACATCAATTAGAGAGAGAGAGAGAGAGAGAGAGAGAGAGAGAGAGAGAGAGAGAGAGAGAGAGAGAAAGAGAAAGAGAAAGAGAGAGAGAGAGAGAGAGAGAGACTGTCTGATGACTTAGTTCAACTGTCTGCCAACTTTCCCTCCTCCCCCCAGCCTGTAATGGTTGTGCATGGTGGCTATCAGTATTTGTACATTGTATCGTAACGCTGATCACAGTTATGGTCGGTGTTTGACTTCCTAAGCTTGCTGTGTTGTTAGAAAGTGTGTGGTGTTTAGGTAGAGAGCTATTAGTGTGTGGTGTTTAGGTAGAGAGCTATTAGTGTGTGTGGTGTTTAGGTAGAGAGCTATTAGTGTGTGTTGGGTGTAGGTAGAGAGCTATTAGTGTATGTCTGGGTGTCGTATATACACAACAGCTCGTCTAGTTAGGGAGGCCGACCTGGTGTAGGTATTTAACACAAGTATTATACTGGATTAAGACGAGACCTGAGCACGATACTGTAATTAAGGGGTCGTGTGTGTGTGTGTGTGTGTGTGTGTCTGTTAGGGTTGATGAAATTCTTTCTCTCTCTCTCTCTTCTTCTCTCTCTCTCTCTCTCTCTCTGTCAGTGTTGTAAGTGATTGTGGTTGACTGGCATGACGAGGTAAGAGAGAGAGAGAGAGAGAGAGAGAGAGAGAGAGGGGGGGGATGCTGAGGTAGGTCACGTTCATCCCAAGAGGAGGGGTTGATGGGAGGGTAGATGGGGCGCTAAGCCAAGGGGAGAAGAGGAATGGTTGGTGCTAGGAGAGGAGAGGAAGAGGATGGTGTTAGTTGAGGGGAGAGGAGGAAGAGGATGGTAAGAAGCCGAGGGGAGAGGGAGGAAGAGGATGGTGTTAGGCGAGGGGAGAGGAGGAAGAGGATGGTGAGGCCGAGGGGAGAGGAGGAAGAGGATGGTGCTAGGGCTGAGGGAGAGGAGGAAGAGGATGGTGTTAGGCCGAGGGGAGAAGAGGGGGAGAGGATGGTAAGAAGGAGGGGAGAGGAGGAAGAGGATGGTGTTAGGGCCGAGGGGAGGAGGAAGAGGATGGTGTTAGGGGGAGGGGAGAGGAGGAAGAGGATGGTGTTAGGGCGAGGGGAGAGGAGGAAGAGGATGGCTAGGCGGAGGGAGAGGAGGAAGAGGATGGTGTTAGGCCGAGGGGAGAGAGGAAGAGGATGGTGAGAAGCCGAGGGGAGAGGAGGAAGAGGGATGGTAAGAAGGAGGGGGAGAGGAGGAAGAGGATGGTGCTAGGCTGAGGGGAGAGGAGGAAGAGGATGGTTGCTGGGCAGCGAGGGGAGGAGAAGAAGGGATGGTGCTAGGCCGAGGGAGGAAGAGGATGGTGTTAGGCCGAGGGAGAGGGAGGAAGAGGGATGGTGCTAGGAGGAGGGAGAGGAGGAAGAGGGGATGGTGTTAGGCCGAGGGAGGAGAGGAGGAAGAGGATGGTGTTAGGCAGAGAGGGAGAGGGAGGAAGAGGGATGGCTGGGAGGGGGAGAGGAGGAAGAGGGATGGTGTTAGGCCGAGGGGAAGGGAGGAAGAGGATGGTGCTGAGGCCGAGGGAGAGGGAGGAAGGGATGGTGTTGAGGCGAGGGGAGAGGAGGAAGGGGATGAGGTGTTGGGCCGAGGGGAGAGGAGAAGAGGATGGTGTTAGGCCGAGGGGAGAGGGAGGAAGAGGATGGTAATGGGCCGAGGGAGGAGGAAGAGGATGGTGTTAGGCCGAGGGGAGAGGAGGGAAGAGGGGAATGGTGTTAGGCCGAGGGGAGAGGAGGAAGGGATGTGTGCTAGGCCGAGCGGGCAGAGGGGCGTTGCGTGGCCTGAAAGCTGAACGTTTGGCCGACAGAGGGAGGGAAGGAGGTAAGGAGGAGGAAGGAGGAAAGGAAGGAAGGAGGGCTGTATAACGACGTCACGAGCGGTAACGGGAAGGAGGGATGGAGGTGGTTTGATGTGGTTACCCTCTCCTGTTTCTCCCTCCTAATAACATTTCCCCACTTACTTCTCATAAACCACTCCCCACTTACAGTACTTCCAACCACTCCCCAATGCCCACAACCATTCCCCAATCCCAAACCACTCCCCAACCTAACCATCTATACAACCACTCCCCAATGCCCCAACCACTCTCTAACACTCCCCAATCTAACCACTCACAATGCAACCACTCCCCAATACCCCAACCACTCCCCAATACCCCAACCACTCCCAATGCCCCAACCACTCCCCAATACCCCAACCACTCTCAAAACCCCACCACTCCCCAATACCCCCAACCCTCCCACACCCCAACCACTCCCCAATACCCCAACCACTCCCACACCACCCCAACACTCCCAACACCCCAACCACTCTACCAATTCCCCAACCACTCCCCAATCACACCCCTCAGTACCCCAACCACTCCCCAATGCCCCCAACCACTCCCCAATACCCCAACCACTCCCAATACCCCAACCACTCCCCAATACCCAACCACTCTCAATACCCCAACCACTCCCCAATACCCCAACCACTCCCCAATACCCCAACCACTCCCCAATACCCCAAGAAGAAATTACAACCACAATAACAAGAAATAACACGTAATAACTCAAAATAACAATAATAGATATTAACAACTAAAACACAAATATCAGAAGAATGATGAACTAGAATTGAATCGATGCAAGAGTTGAGTATTTTTTTTTAATAGCTGGAAATTAGAAAATAATGTGTTTTTTTTTATTGACTCGGCCCTTGCAGTAATTACAACAATAACTATTTTTTGTTTTCATATTTTTAAGCCTATTATCCGTATGATATTTTAATTTGCAATCTCTAAAGCTTAATAGTTAATGAATAAATGGGATTATCTATCATTTGCGGTAAGGTCATTCGTTTTAAGTGAGATATTAGTAAAGACAAATAAAGTTATAAGTAAGACAAATACAGACATATAGTGTTTTTATTTGAACATTAGCTATAAGACGAACAAACACAGACATGAGTGTTTTTACTGACAAACACAAGCTATAAGACGAACAAAGCACAGACATATAGCGTTTTTAGCTGACAAACACAAGCTATAAGACGAACAAGCACAGACATATCGAGTTATCAACAGACAAACAAAAACGGCTGTACAGTACGGAGGGGGTTAATAACAGCAAGTAGTTAGTATCGGTTTGGTGATTAGCTAACTAACTACTGCCGGTGGTCATTAGACGGCACTCCCTCTCCACTTCCCTCTCTCCTCCTCTCCACTTCCCCTCTCCTCCCTCTCCCTTCCCTCCTCCTCCTCTACTTCCCTCTCCTCCCGCTCCACTTCCCTCTCCTCCTCCTCCACTTCCCCTCCTCCCTCTCCACTTCCCCTCTCCTCCCCTCTCCTTCCCCTCTCCTCCTCCTCCACCTTCCCCTCTCCTCCCTCCACTTCCCCTCTCCTCCCTCTCCACTTCCCTCCCACTCCCTCTCACCTCCCCCCATTTCGTCTTCCCCTGCCTTCCCCTTCACCTTTTCTCCCTTCCCCCCCTTCCTTCCTCTTCTCCCTTCCTTCACCCCTTTCCCTGCCTTCCCCTCCTCTTCCCCCTTCCTCTTCTCCCTCCCTATTCCTTCCCCTTCCTTCGTGTTTCAAGGTTTAATGGGAAGCAGTTCTTACGGGCATCAACCTAACCTAACCAAGCCCAACCTAACCTAACCTAGGTGTCATCTACAAAACTGACTGAAAGTTTTGTGAAATGCAAAGTAGATTTAAGTGTGTGTGTGTGTGTGTGTGTGTGTGTGTGTGCCTATAACCTGGCAACATCTGTACCCTGACCTTGGCTCTTCACTATACCACAACTTATTTTTTCTAGTTAGGTGTTGACGAGGTGGGTGGGTGGGTGGGTGGGTGGGTGGGTGGGTGGCGTCGTGACCATCAGCACAAGAGGCGGCTCAGTCTTATATTGATCATGGCCCATCGGTGTGTGGCGAGGGGTCACTGGCCTCCTTCTCACCTCTCTCTCTCTCTCTCTCTCTCTCCTCTCTCTCTCCTCTCTCTCTCTCTCTCTCTCTCTCTCCTACATTCCCAACTTCAATATCCTTCCTGCTCCACCTCCACCCGCCCCTCCCTGCTCCACCTCCACCCCGCCCCTCCCTGCTCCCGTCCACCCCCTCCCTGCTCCACCTCCACCCGCCCCTCCCTGCTCCACGTCCACCTCCCTGCTCCACCTCCACCCCTCCCCTCCTTTTCATCACCCACAGCCTTCTCCACCACCTCACCACACTCCTGCACCTCTCTTGGTTCATCTTTCATTTACATCGACAATCTCCGGACTTCAATCTGTTTACAAGCCCCTGCCCTCTCCCTGCCTCTCCCCCACTGCCCCTCTCCCCTTTGCCTCTCTCCCCGCTGCCTCTCCCTTTCCTCCCCGCTGCCCCTCTCCCGCTGCCTCTCTCCCCTTTGCCCCTCTCCCCTGCCCCTCTCAACATTCATCTCTCATAAACGTAACAAGATCTCAACCAACTGTATACAACGTCGATCTTAGTGGATCAGTCAGTATCTAGGTCACACTAACCACATTACCAGAAGTCAAAGGTCATGTTTCTCTTATAAATGAGAATTCCTCCCCCATACCTTCTCGTTCTCTACAGTGGAGACTACGAGAGATAACAGAGAGACTTGTTTATAATCAGTTTTTTTTTTTGTCCTCGGGGATGTATTTTTATTTAATTATTTTTTTTTTACAACAGTAAGTCTTGTTAGTGTTCTCGGTATGTCCTTTACTTTACATCTTTCCTATTTCCATCCCTTCTCCTCTTTCCTCCCTCGCCTCCTTCCTTTTCCATGTTCCTTCCCTAACTTCTTCTTTTATCTTGTTATCATTACTTCTCTCTCTCTCTCTCTCTCTCTCTCTCTCTCTCTCTCTCTCTTTATCTACCTTACCTCCCCAGTCTTACTTTCCCTCTCCTTTCTCACATCCTCTCCCCTCCTCTCTTACCCCTCCATTTTTTGGTGTCATCCCTTCCTCCCTCTCTCTGTCGTTTCTTCCCATTATCCCAGTTCCTCATCTTTTTACCAGTTTTCCCCTTCTCCCTGCGTCTCTCCCTCCTTCCTGCGTCCCTCACTTGCCTCTCCACCGTCCCTCACTTGCCTCTCCTGCGTCCCCTCTTGCCTCTCCCTACGTCACTTGCCTCTCCTCCGTCCCTCACTTGCCTCCCTGCGTCCCTCACTTGCCTCTCCTGCGTCCCTCACTTGCCTCCCCCTGGCCCTCACTTGCCTCCCTGCGTCCCTCACTTGCCTCCCCTGCGTCCCTCACTTGCCTCCCCAGCCCTCGCCTCTCCCTGCGTCCCTCACTTGCCTCTCCCTGCCTGCCTCCTGTCGTTAAGCTTCTTCCGGGATGTGCATATTAGTCGAGAGGCTGTGTGTGTGTGTGTGTGTGTGTGCGCAAGACACACACACACACACACACACACACACACACACACACACACACACCACGAGAGAACATAAAGTAATATTATTGTATATTTTTTAATTTACATCAATCCAGGTGATGTAAGGCAGAGAGGCATCTTGTGATAATCTTTGTAACTTATAATAATAGACTGAGGTCAGGTCAGGTCAGGTCAGGTCAGGTCAGGTCAGGTCAGGTCAGGGTCAGGTCAGGTTAGACTGCCAGTAAATATAAAACAAAAACAAATCATTATTTTTCACTCATGTTGTACCCGTAAATAATAATAAATGTCGGTAACTACATGACAATATTGAACTTTTTTTTTGTAAGAACCAAAATATTCTAATGGGTTTGTTTACTCTTTAACCCTCCTCTAAGCTGACGGGTATTGATCGGGTTTACGGCAGAAATGAGTCCTGGAAATCGTAATCGACCAAACTTAATTATTATCAAGAAGAGAGAGAAGAGAGATGCGTTGGACGGGAAGGCACCTTATAAGCTTCTTAATGGCGACAATGTTACCTGGTGAAGTGTGTCTGTGAGTATTGTGGCAGCAGGTGAGGGTTTGGCGTCGTTAATGATCAGGTGAGCGTATCGTGTGTCCACCGGGCCAACCGCAGGCAGAGTTGATTGTCCTACTTATACGCCCTCACGCGCTCCCACCACCCCTCACCACCTGAGTCTCCTTTCAGTCAACAAGATGCACGAAGTTGAAGGAGTGCCACGAACAGAACAGAGGCTACGGCACTAAACTAGATTTATTTTTAGTGAAAATCGTAAGGTGGTTTTATTCCGGTTTGGTGACACGTCTCTTTCCTTAGATGGTTTAGCGCCGTAGCCTTCTGGCCCTGTATGTGTGTTCGTGTAGCTGATTACTGTACTGGAGTTGGAGGGATGTGTAATAATAATAATAATTAACGGTTTATTGAAAAAATTCTGCAGCCCGAAGGCTGAAAATATACATTGGACATAAATGACTTATTACATACATTGGTGGTTTAACAAAAGCCTTCATTAGAGAAAGGTAAAGGAACATACAGTGAACATACAGATTAATGTAGGTGTTGAACAGCAAACTCGTAGTGTAGTAACCCTCCCAGATGGTGTTAGGAGGAACTCACGTGGTGTAGTAGTTACCTCAGATGGTGTTATGAGGGACCTGGCGTGGTGTAGTAATTCCCTCGCAGATGGGTGTTATGAGGGGCCTCACGTGGTGTAGTAATTCCCTCAAGATGGTGTTATGCAGGACCTCACGTGGTGTAGTAATTACCTCACAGATGAGTGTTATGAGGGCCTCACGTGGTGTAATAACTCCTCACAGATGGTGTTATGAGGGCATCACGTGGTGTATTAATTCCCTCACAGATGGTGTTATGAGGGGCCCTGACGTGGTGTAGTAATTCCCTCACAGATGGTGTTATGAGGGACCTCGTGGTGTAGTAATTCCCTTACAGATGGTGTGATGAGGGACTTGACGTGGTGTAGTAATTCCCTCACAGATGGTGTGATGAAATTGACGTGGTGTAGTAATTCCACAGATGGTGTTATGAGGGACTTGACGTGGTGTAGTAATTCCCTCACATATGGTGTTTATGAGGGACATGTGGTGTAGTAATTCCCTCACAGATGGTGTTATATGAGTGAGGTTTGGTCTTAGGCCTTCCTATCGTAGACGGATTAACACATCGCTGGTTGTTGTTGCTCACGGGCCGTTATCACTGGGTACCTGGGACCTCACTGTGTGAAGGTTAACTTGGGTACGACTGTGACTGTTGAGTTGTTCTCACTGACTTAAGCACTGTTCACCTCTGTTTAACACTGGTTCCGTTCCTTTCCTAAATGAATTGTATCTTCTGGGAGAGCTTGTTGATGTTCCGGTGGGGAGGAGGGTTCAGGGGAGGGGGTTGGTATGGGCCAACTTAACAGTTGACCTGGCTGCTCCGAGAGGAGCGCCAGGTACGTCTTGATTTCGGTGGTCAAGGTGTGTGTGTTCTATAGGTTTTGTAAACGCATGAATTGATCCAAATAGCAAGAGATACTTAATAAATAACTGAATGTATAAATAACTACCACATTTAAAATAATTTTCTTAATATTTATTTAGCTGAAAAAATATAGCCACGGTTTAATATTTTATTTTTGCATTTTATCGTAAAAGTCAATATTATTAAGTCCGCCCCGTGAACCAGCAGATATGTCGGGTATGTATAGTGTTATGGCTGTGCATGGCAGGTGTGGACTGGATGTTGTGTGTTGGTAAGGTCGAAGATCTCCTTAATGGCCACTAGTCTTAGCTCATGGAGGTAAGTGTTCAGCCAAGCCTGTGTGGCTCCGTCCTCAAGATGACATTCAAGACAAACGGGGTGTGACACGCCCTCCGCTGCTAAGAGGACAAGCTGTGAGTAGTGAGTGATGGAAGGACTTGGAAGACAAATGATCAAAGAGAATGAAGGAGGGAGGGAGACTGAAGGAGACGCTACGTTCCCTCACGCCTTGGCTCCTCCGCTGTTGTTGTCGACTGCTGTGTACACGCAGGCAGCCCCTGCAACCCCGCTCTACCGAGTTGCTTTTGCTTCTTTTTTTTTAATTTAACTTTTTTCTTTAGTTCTTCATGGTATTCTCCTGCTTCATGGCCTGCGTCTGTTGGAACGGCTTTACAGCACACTCTTTGTTCGTTTTCCATTGTTTTGATCCTTATTGTCAGTTATAATATAATCAGTGGCGGACTTGCACCTAAGGAAAGCTCGGACGTCTCGAGGTTTCCCCGACTGACGACTCCTTCTTTTGCACCTAAAAATCTAAGATTTTCCTTCTTTTTGTCTGCACGTAATCTTCGCTTTAACAAACTTTCGTGAGAATGTGTTAAACAAGTGCAGTGGTGATGGGAGTGTGTTTTGTGGTGTGAGCGCGCAGGGTTGTTGACTTAGCGTTGTCTCTACCAGCTGGTGGTGGGCAAGCCCACACATTATGTGGAGACATAAGAGCTGTAACTTTTGTGCATATTTATAAACGATTGCCAAATAATGGGGTAAATTACAGTTTGTTATCAAATATTACTGTAAATGTGAGTGAGGAGATGCAGAGGTTCACTTACTGTTGTTAGCGTGTGACTCATCAATGATGAGAGAGAGGTGTAGGTCTGACAACCCCGCGCCTCCATGCACTACACGTGATACCGGGACCTTTCACGCTGGGTGTACGTGCATGGCCCGCCCCACAATGGCTTTCCTCAACCCACGTATTTGGAAAATCGAATGAGAATTTTTTTTTCATCATTTGCCTAAAATTCTCGAAAAACACGAAGTGATAACGGAAGTGATTTTGTTTAAATGTCAATGAAACTATGAAGTTAAAGTTAATCTTAAATTATGAAGCCAAAACACAACAAATATATAGTACTGTATACAGCACGTGCTGGAGTTTAATATCTCCTTGGCGTTTCCTGTTATCACTTCGATTTTTCCTAAAACCTTCTTATAAGAAGAAAGAAGCCAACCTTCTTCAGGCTGTAATCTGTTTAAAGCTTGTGTTGTCTTCTCAGCATGTCATGTCATGTCAGCATTGCCGTGATGATAAACTGAGAGATGTGGGACCTTGAGATGTTGGAGTGTTGTTTGTACCATGTGGTAACTGCATAACATAGCATTATTCAACTTAATGAAATTAATATAAATATCATGGATAAAAATGGCCAGAAGTTCTTCTTTAAGTAAAATGCTTTCACTAAACTCACCTGCAGTTACTGTAGCTAAGAGTTAACAGTTAAACTTGGAGCTGGTGTGAATCTGCACTACGTCTCACCACACGCCTGGCAGCCAGATGACCTTCCTATGGTGAACCTGCTGCCAGCTCATAAATAGTTTCTTGCTAGTTAATTATGTGCCATATTTTTGTAGTAATTTATTCAATATTGTAATATAACAGTTTGAAAAAGTGGAATATATTTATATTATTAACGTTGACTAACACTAGATCATATTTAGTGGACATATTACAAATTTTATCCATACCTTTCAAATATTGCTCACTAATATTGATTTAACTTTAGTTTAATTTGTGAACCTGAGAAGTAACTTACAGAGAAAGATCTCATGCCTCCCAGTGTCTCAGAAATTTATCACTCGATTGTGCTAAATATGGTCTAAAAACTCTACGGGATAGAAGAAACACATATTCTCTTTATGTTTTTTGCCAGATCCTGAGGCAGCGCCAGACGCTGGCAAAACATGTCTTGGACATAATGTGTTTACTTCTAATTTACAGAGTTACATTTTTAACCATCTTTGGACGCACTACCAACAACCCCAAGAAAAAATTAGTGAAATCCCATAAGCCTCCCACCTTAACACTTGTGTACATATATTTACTTTCTCGATTGGTTACAACAGTACAGTACACAGTGAAGACTTGAGCACACACGATGATCAAGACAGGTGGACACTCAAGCAAGTGGCGGCTGGGTGATGGCTGGCTACATACAACAAGTCTCGTAGTCACAGTGTTATGAAGAGTAACTGCCTGTAATATTTCCCCAATTACCTCTGACCAACAGCCCCGTTACCTGTGTGTACCTACACCGCCTATCATAACCCCTGTTGCAGACACCACCTGCCTTGCCACATGTCAAGTTATTACCTACAGCTTCAGTGCCACCACCAGTCTATCTTCGACTTTGGAGTTTGTTCCAAGATACAAGAATGGGAAGTGTATCGGGAGAACAATTAGCGATTGTAGAATCTCCGACCTGTACACCCGTAGCAATAATCCAGTGAATTTCGTAACCCTCAAAATTATCTAAGTCAAGTAACCCAATATAACCTGACCAAACCCAAACACTGTAATCTAACGTAACTCCATTATTTTAAACTGAATTCCCTAACCTGTTCTAATCCAAGTAACTAAATTAGTGTGAGTGGAGGGGATTCTTCAATTCAGCCGTGAACAACACAACCAGTGGAGCACCCAGGGTCGTGCACGCTCTCTTGCCTAGTGTGTACACTCGCTCCACAAACTCTTTGTACACTATTTCACAACTGCTGTCTCTCATCAGCGGTGCGCAGCTGCAGCCGTTGCCACACAAGAGGGCGGCCTCATATAGTTGCCGTAACTCACACTATAGCAGCTTGTGCCCAGCTCTCTTGGTCACTGTGTGTGTACTCTCCTCTTACACTCCTGTGCTTCACCGGTCAGACACCATCTTTCGCCACCACCACCACCTGTTTCACCACCACTTATCTCCCCACTAACAACACCAGCTGCTGCACGGTATCTCACTGCTGCCACCAATGATCTATGTAGTTACTTTTAGTTGTGCGTGTGTCGGCTTCTCGGGCTGAGCTCACCTTTCCTTACAGTCGGAGGAACGCAGCCGCCGCTTCCTACAACCGTCACACCGCAGTCGTTCCGAGGGGCCCCTAGGCAGAGACCTAGATGATGATAGTTTTCTTGTATCAGAGTACAAGACCCAGTTCGCCTGGGTCAGGAAGACACCCTCCGCCAGGGGCCCCAGGGCTGCCCCTCTCCTCGAGGCGGAAAAGGTAATGCTTTATTGCCAGGATGGCGGGCCCTCCCCCGGCTAGACTAGAGGTAGAGCAAAGCGTGCTGGCAGAGCTCTGCTGGAGGAGCACACCCTCCCTTGGCCCCCATCCTACAAAGGCGGCCGTTTCCATGGGTTGGTTGCCTACACTGTAGAACTTAGAGCTGGTTACCACTAATTTGTATCTTAGCGCGAGATTATGTTTTAGCGCCATGTTAAGATAAACCATGACCATGTAGATAATTTTCCTCTTTTTTTATTTTGCTGTTTCAGACAACATGTGTAGACCCCAGTTATAAATTAGTTTGTAGTTGCCTACAGTTTCGAAGGATAACTAAAAAAATTTTTACGAAGCATCTCATGAGTTAAAAAAAAAAAAAAAAAATATATATATATATATATATATATATATATATATACAACACACACGTTTCCTGCTAAATAAACTAATCTAGTTAATTAAACTGTAATTGGCCGTGGATTTTTTCATACAAAGTAAGACTCACATGCTTGTCATTATTTATCAAAGCTAAATTGAACCTTGGGCAGTGGCATATTACGTGCACACCTAACTAGCCTAATTAACTTTGTCCTTGTGTCAGTTAGTTGCTGACTTTATCTTAATTGTGTGATTTTTGATACTTGTAAAGAACTTTAAGTAATAAACAAAATCTAAATATTAAATATTTATTATACTGGTAAAGATAATTTGCTCTACGTATATTGTTTGGCAATTATATATATATATATATATATATATATATATATATATATATATATATATATATATATATATATATATATATATATATATATATATATATATATATATATATATATATATATATATATATTCACACTTGTATATACACATACATACAGCCTGCTTGGTCCATGCAGAAATACTAACAGTTCCTCCTACACTCGATTATCCTCATAATGTTATCCATGGCAATAAACGTGTGAGCACTCAGGCGGGACAGAGTGGCCCCGTTAACACACTTCTCTACTTAATGTTGCAGTTTCTCATTAAGCCATCAGCCACTAAGTCTAACCACTGTAATGTTCTTGATTATGGAAACGGCCATGACACAGCTGCTGGAGTAATCAAACCTCTGTTTTTGATTCTCTCTGACAACATCTGTGACTGCTGAACATGGACCAGACCTCACTAATTGCAGGTTAAAACTTTGCCTAGTAAGTACATTGTCTGGTAATGTAACTTGCAGTAAATATTTACAGTGAAGTAATTAAGGCTTTGCTTTATATTTGGAGTTGGCTTCAAGGATCAGTGCTGAGATAAGGTAGTTGTTACCCTTAGATCACACAGTATGGTTCTTGTGAGTGTTTATCAGGCAGTAGAGAGAAAGTTCTTAGTTCAACCTTTGGAAGCTACCTGACTCCTAGGGGCCAAAAGTATGATGAAAAGTTTATTATCAATGCTGATTGGTTGTGGCAGTTGATGATTAACTTAACCCGTCTCTTGGAGGACCTCTTACCGCCCTCTTGCTCCTCTACACATACTCACAATATTATTTCTTCCACAGCCGCCGCCGCAGTCTACAAAGAGCCAGGTGAACGCCAACGGTGTTGCCGGTGGAGCGTCAGGAGCCGCAGGAGGTGCCGCACCCGCTAGTGACCCGAACCCTCCCGCGGATCAGCAGCTGCCACGTACGCCGCGTAAGTCCAAGTCGATGGGTCGCATTCACGGTGGAGGAGCTGGGCCGGAGGTAGGAGGAGAAGGGGCAGCTGGTGGCCCTGAGGCAGCCGGCAGCACTCAGCAGCAGCAGCAGCAGGGTGGCAACCAGGAGGGCCAGCACGACCAGGCACCACCACCACCCCGCACCGACGCTGCCGCACCCACTCAGCACTGGCACCGGGGCCACCGCCGCACACCTTCTGACGGAGTAGCATGGCGACACTCCAAAGGTACACACGGGCACACGCACATACTACACCTTTAACGCACACACAGACACTGACTGTTGTCAGGTGGGAGGGAGGGAGGGGGTGGGAGACGAGCAGAAGTCCCACAATTTAGGGTAGCAGAAGTTGTAGAAGCGTGATGTCAGAGACCATCCATGTCATTCCCAACCAACTTAGAAACTTAGGAATAGTTAGGTTCTCTGGATCAACTTGTCGAGTGGCTTTCTACTTTCATATATTGTGTGTTGGACCATCTGTGGCTCAAGGAAAGACAATCATATCTACAGTTGATTGTTCGATGTGGAAAACAAATAACAAACTCAGAGAGAGAGGAAGAGGAATATAATATTTAATCTGTCAAGACATTTCAATACATCACGCTTCCCTATCAGATAATACCCATGTGAAGACGGTGCACGACGTCCGGAAACATCTTGTCATAAAGGTGTTTTCGACTTCAAGCAGTGATTTTCTTCACTATTGCATTCACAATAATGCGTTCTTATATATATATATATATATATATATATATATATATATATATATATATATATATATATATATATATATATATATATATATATATATATATATATGCGTGTATGTATGTACAGTATGTATGTAAATGAGTGTTTGTGTATTTGTGTGTGATATCGAGCAGCTACAGTTTTGAATTGAATATAGAGGGCTGAAATTTGACGTGGATGAAGTGCATGTTGACACCCAAACGATGTAGTTAGGGATCCATAATTCCTCACCTGGGTGGAGTAGGGAGTCCTCATGATGTAGTGACCAGTGTACAGTACAGTATATTAGCACTGTTAACATTCGCTAGTCAAATACTGTACATTTCTTTGCAGAATAAGAAGCAATATGATTTTTAATATACAGTATACAGTACTATCACTTGTGGTTGGCCCCCAAATCTCGACGTGTTTTTCTAGAGGGGTTCCACATTTGGGAGTAGGGGTCGGTCCATATGGAACCAACCTCCAAAATCCTACTTTCAGGACATGTGGTTTTTACTTTACTTTTTACTTGTGTCCTCTTTGCCACTCATCAGCTTGTTAGCCGCTTGGGCGGTCAGTCACATCTCTGTTACGCACCAAGGGTGGATCCTGAGGGCCCAGATCCCCTTCTTCATTAGAAAATTCCAATACTTTTTCTTTAATGCTGTATTGTACTCAGGCGTTTTTGTATAGTAAAAAATAATTGCTATTGACTTCAGAATATCTCCTAATATCAAGTGCACATGGCCTCAAAATGCCCTATGATATTGGTCAGATTTAAAACAAATCTTCGGGGGGAGGGGGAGGGCTGGGGTTGCTTACAGCTCCCTCCCTCCCAGATCCCCCCAGCTGAGTCGGTTCGCTGCGCTCGCCATGTTCCCCCACCCACAACTTCTTGGACCCCTCCATTTGGTATTCCTTGATCCGCCCCTGCTCACTGTTGCCAAGTACTGGACATACACTGGCTCCTGAATGTATCTGAACCCACTCCAGTGTTGGTCAAGTCTGGTCTTAAAACACCTCACACTCGGTGCTGCCACAACACTCTCTGGCAGGTTGTTCCAAGAGTTCACAATTCTCATTCCGACAAAGTTTGCCCTCACAGTTTTCTGGACCTGGAGCTGTGACCCCTTGTGGGGCGGGTGTCCGCCAGCTCCAGGTATGTACACTCAACTGAGTAGTGTGCCCTTTGAGATGTTTATACACCTCAATTAGGTCACCCCTTGCTGGTCTGTAGTATAAGCTTGGCAGTTGCACGCGCTCCTATCTCTCTGGATAGCTAAGGTGCTGAAGTGCAGGCACCATTCTGGTGGCCCTCCTTTGGACATTTTCAATCAACTGACAGTCCCAAGCATATCTCGGGGACCAGTTGGGCTGACAGTACTCCAGGCATATGCATCTTCGTGCCAAATTTCAGCCTTAAATCTACAAAACTGTAGCCAGAGAATATGAACACTCACAGTCTCACACTGTGCTTTATATATACACTACAGTACCGCATAGTTTTATAAATATAGTTTCCTCCACATCCCTCTTGACTTTTTATTTTATTTATCTGTCAATTATCCCACATCCCATAACCATTTTATATTGTGGACTGGGGAATTGCGAACCTATTGAATACTGTATTAGTTTTGATCAAGTTTATTTTAAGTCCTTCCATTTTGCTTCCTGTATTTAGCTGTTGCGTTATCTAAGTGAGGCCTTCTGTTCAAAGGGAGATAGATTATTGTTGCCTTCTGTGAATCTATCTGTGAGCAAGTTTTTCCCAGACGTGGCTGAAGGTTATACAGGTATATACAGGTACTCTCAAGTTTTGCATCAATGCTCTTCACCTCCTGGTAGTAACAATTTTGCATAGGAACTTTCCAACAACAAATATTTGCTAAAAGGTGAAACAATAAGTTAGCATATGATATATGGCTGTTAACTGAACGGCTGATGGTTTGAGTCCACCTGGGTGAAACTGAGTCACGGAATGATTCTCCGAGCTGACTTACCCTGACCATTATCGGGTGAAGGTGTGATACTTTATTCTATTTGGGGTTGATACTACTTCAGTTTGGGAGGATCAATCTCTCTCTCTCTCTTCTTCTGCGAAAAAAAAAATGATCTGCCACTACACATGAATCACAACATGAGGTATATTTTCAATTTATAGCCGATAACAAATTGATTCAGAGATAATTTCCCCTGACATAAGATATCTGAAATTATTCTTTTATGTATAAGTAAGTGAAGGAAGTTGAAACGTACAGTACTAGAACCATTCTTGTATATATTATGTTGGGAGCACAGTAGTAAGGTGTCTTGTGGGAGTATTTATGTTGATTCATGAATTTTGACCATTTTTGTATATGCAGTAGCATCTTTTTGGAGTGATGCTGAATGTGTCTTATTTTTAAGGACTTATCATTATCATATTTGTAGTTATAGTGAAGTTTATTGTAATTTTGTTTCATTTGAGTTTCTGTATGTTCAAAAATTTTTACCCTTTTACAATATTAGTCAGCAAAACTTAACTATCTCTTTTGATGTCAGTTCAGCTGTGTGGAATTTTACCTATTGAAAACCATCCCCACCTCTGAGTGTTTTGCCTTACCCAGGTTGATGCTTTGCTTTTTTGCCTCTAAATATAAAGACTTTTTTGTATTATAGATTCATTTTGAAATGTTCTTGTACGTACTAAAATTTTATGAAGACCAAAATATTTTACACAAATTCTCGTATGACTTTAGATCAAATTTTTTTTTTTAATTTACTGGAGCTCATTACTTGCATCTAAAGAGATAGAAAGTACAAATTTTATTATTGTTCTCTGTTAACTTTATATTCTTTTTAATTTAGTGTTCTTTTAAGTACTGTACTTGCATTAGTTTAGGTAGGCTATATCAGGCTAAGACAAAGTTGTTGATTACTGTATATGTAATACAGGTAGACTTCATTGGAACCAAATAGTGCATTCTAAAATAAATGCATTAAACCTTAGTTCATGCATTAAGAGCATACCTTTCCAGTACATCTAGATGAATTGTAATGTGTCTTGTCGTAGGCTAGTTGTAAGCCATGCCAAGTAGCGAGTCCAAATGTATAGGAGACATCAAGAGAATCCCTTAGCTCAATACATGGAGAGTCTTGAATACTATTAAAAAAGAGCTTGCTCTTATAGATAGTAGTGAGTTATTGTATACAGTACTGTTAATTAGACATAAGTTTGAAACTATAATATAAATAAGCTCATTGTGATAGTTGGTAGAGAGGTGCTCCGCCCACTCATACCAGCCATCCCACCCTGGAACAAGTAAGAATGTATACAGCGCACATTGTCACATCAAGAGGCAGAAATGCTCTGGTGGTGGTCTGTGAAGCACTTGTACAACTGTACATAAAAGTAGTGCATGAGTACACACACTAGGGATATTATAGTGATATTTCCCAACATACTTGCCATTCTGTCGAGACTGTTTATACTAATTTTCACCCTGTTCTGATGCTGCTAACCACTGCATTAGTTGTAGAAGTCATGTAGGTTTAGAGATGTCTCATACAGCTGAATTCTGGCACTATAATTTTAACTTGAGAGGAATTTTTACACATAATACAGAATTTATGGTCTTGTATGTCCTGTAGTTTACTAGAATATGCTGTACTGTCAGTGAGATATAATATATAGAATGTTTCATTAATAATAATATGATATTTTTCATTTTATATATAGAGCATGGTATAATACATGACTTCCACAGAAAATTCCCTCCCAGTCTACAGTGCCAGAACAATATACAGTATTCCTGCATGACCAACAATTTCCAGTTTAGATTATGTTTTCCTTTAGTTCAGAGAATGATTAACCCCATCTAATACTAACCCTTTTAATATGTAGGGATAGTGAGTAGATGCAGTAATATTTACCATTACATCATATTATAATACTTGACCTTACTATCTCTAACCATGACAAAATATATACTGTACTGTATATGCTAAGAGAAGACTACTGTAGTTGCAAATTATGATGATCTGCAAAAAGTAGCATGATTATTTATAAAGATTTTTCACTTATGCACGATTCTTGAGTTTGTGTGTTGACATTGCAAAGTTTGCAAATATAATATTAATTTAAAAGTATATATTCCAAAACTAAAATTAGTTATTGATGATTGGTATGTCTCACGTTTTTTATAATTTCTTTATTCACGTAAATACCCTAAAGTTGTGAAACTGATTGGAGCTTTAACAGTCCCTGGTACCTATGCATATCAGAACTCTCTCATAGCAAGCAAATTCCTTTTCAGTATGCTTTTTTCCCAAAATTGCTAGGATAAAAATAAATTCTCTTTTCCACTGTGGTCATAGAGTCCCAAATTTTGTTTTACAGGGCTGGAGGCAGACCGTATTATTGGTGGTGAAATGTTGGGTTCCGGAGAAGATGATAAACTTTACAAAAGGTAAGATCTGCTGTGTTATATGTCATTAATGTCAGTTGACTTTTGTGTGTCATTAACCCTTTGTTTATCTATTTGTCAAGTGTTTTCTTCTCTTAATGAAATTTTTGAAGGTAGAAGTAAGGAAGAGTTTGCTGGGTCTTGAGCAGAATTGGAAATGCGTAGGTCTAATCAACAGACAAGAATGCGTATAACAATATTTTGTAAATCAGATCAAGGTTTAGTAAGTTAAGGCATTCTGTGTGTAGTTATCTTCTTGAGCTCGAGTAGTGTAGCGAGAAATGCCACTCTGCAATTTTCTTAATTGAGTGTACTGTATTTATGCTATTCAGAGCCATATTAAACATTAAATAACTTTAGGTAAAATATAAGATAATTACAGTAGTAAGATTGTTATGTATTTTTGTGAGTTTATGTATTTATTTTTTTGTTATTTAGAAAATTACCAATATCCATCAAATTTGCTGGTGGATCGTGTCTCTACCATTTAACCCATAGACAACTTCGTACACTGAATATTATATAGGCATTATGGCCACTAGGAAACTCTTTACATGTACTGTCTTAAACGTATCATGGGGACAAATTACAGTATTATATAGGCTTGGTAATTGAGCCACAACTTGAGTGCATGGATTTTGCCAAGGCTTTTGACAGCATACCCCATGAAAGGCTGAGAATCAAACTGGAAGGGTATGGGATTCGGGGAAGTGTCCTTTCTGCATGACCGCAAACAGTGTGTGGTGATAAATGTTACAAAATTGTCCTGTGTACCTGTGACAAGCGGGGTACCAAAGGGCAGTGTATTGGGCCCGTTGTTGTTTGTCTGCTTCATTACTGATATGCCAGAAGCTATGCACTCCTCCATACAGAAAGATCTCTGTGAGCTTCAAGAATGGTTGAAGAAATGGCTGCTAAGATTCAATGTCATGAAGTGCAAAAGGATGCACCTGGGTTGCACCAACAGTAAGGAGACATATTACATGTCCCAACAGGATGAAGAGACTGCCTTAATTGAGACCGAATGTGAAAAGGACCTGGGTGTGTATGTTGACAATGAACTTCAGTTCTCGGGCCATTGTGAGAAGAAGGTGAATCAGGCAACGAAACTAGTAGGTCGTATACGAAGGTCGTTTAGATATCTTGATGGTCTGTCACTTGACACAATCTTCAAGAGTGAGGTTCTTCTCCATCTTGAGTACTGTCACCCCGTATGGTCCCCGAGGCATGCTAGAGACGGTCAAGTCATTGAAAATGTCCAAAGGAGGGCCACAGACTGGTGCTTGTTCTGTGGAACCCCAGTTACCCAGAGAGATTAGAATTCTGCAACTACCTACAGTAGCTTATACTGTACTATAGATGGGAGAGGGGCGACCTAATCGAAGTGTATAAACATCTCAGGGGGCACTACTTGGTCAAATGTATGTACAGTACCTGGAGCTGGCAGATGTCCGCCCCACAAGGGGTCACAGCTCAAGGTTGAAGAAGCCAAGTCCAGAAAACTGTGAAGGCAAACTTTTTTGGAGAGAGGGTTGTGAACTCTTGAAACAATCTGCCAGAGTGTGTTGTGACAGCACTGAATGTAAGCTCTTTCAAGGCCACACTTGACCAACACTGGAGCAGGTTTTGATATATTCAGGAGCCAGTGCATGCTCAGTATTTGTCAACAGTGTGTAACAGTGGCATGACCGACCACCCAGGCGGCTAACGAGTCAATCGGTTGCAAAGAGGATAAAAGTAAATAGAAATCCATAAGACTCTGAGCCCACAATATACAGTGAAGGCCTTTGGTCTCTGGAGTTACTTATAAAGGATAAAACAACTGGGAGAACAAGAGATCAGAATATAACCAAACAAATGACATTCTCTCTTACAAGAATACTGTACCAAGTCCTTTTTATTTGTGATACAGTACCTGTAATCATTTAAACAATACTCTGTAATACTGTACAGTACAATTATGATTACACTAACTTGTATTCTCTTGAGTATTACTGTACAGTACCTGTATTTATAACTTCCTAATGTTACAAACTTAAAACAGTACAAAGAAAACATGATGCCCACTGTAGTTCATTACTACAGTTACAGGCACTTGTCAGTTTCATTACTGTGTTTATACTCCTCTTCCTCAAGTGTATATGTACAGGGTGTCCGATGGCTTTATTTGTTAGGTCACGTCCTGTAAAAGATATTCTATGAACATGGGTCTGATTCTCATCAGTTGCAGAACTACAATATATGTACAGGTGCCCCTCTACCTATGAACAAGTTACGTTCATGAGGCTTGTTTGTTAGTCCAATTGTTTGTAAGTCCAACTTTACTCTTGTAGATACCAAACATATTGTAAAAAATGAAAATATTATGGATATTTAGTACAGCTATACCCTTTAATACAGCCTTAAAACCTGGCTCACTCTTCTCCTCTTAGATAATGTTTGTTCTATCTGGAATTTTCTTTAAAATAATCCAGTCTCGTCCACATTAAACACCTGTTCTGGCAGGTAACCCCCTCAGTGATGATGTTTGTATCTCAGAAAGTTTGTAAGTTGAACGTTCTTAAGAAGAGGAGCACCTGTATTTGAAGTTAAGTGATTTGCATATGATAAAATGTTTGAAGTGCAACAAGCATAAAGGTTACTAGTAGGCAGCTATCAAACAGGGAGGTACTACCACCTGGGAAGATATTGGAAGCATGACTTTTTGTCTCATATACACTCACTTTCAGGGTCTCAATTGTTTGACACTACAACATATTTATCATTTCCCTCCCTTGATTTGTTTAATTTTCTTTTCCATTTCTGTATTTATATTTGGTTCAAATTATTATTTTTCCTCCCAGGCCCCGATATGGGTTCGACCACCTGTGCCTGGGTGGGGTAATCCATGAAAAAAAAAAAAATGACCACCCTCAGCTTGGATACATATCTAGCTTGTTATAACATTGAATGAGTAACCCTACCAAGAACATCAGGGTCAGTTTGCAATCTGCTTCATCCATAATCTGATGAAGCAATTCCTCTCTTCTGTTCATTTTTTGTTCGTATCCAAGTTGAAGGCAGCCACTTTGAACATTTATTGTAGACTAAACTATACGTTTGTAGCACCTACTTAGCAAAAATTATGAATGAATGGAAAAGCCCAACTAATAATTAAGCAACGGGGAACTAAGTAACCAATCACCGATCACTTTTACATTCGTTCATAATTTTTACTACGTACTATAGTAAACAAACGGCCTCGAGTTGCCAGCTGTCTCCAGCAATGTTCGAAGAATCTTGAACGAGACTGTACAATGTCATCTCCTTCTTGGCTTTTCTAATTTGTCAATTACTGTTCTAACCAATTTTTTTTTCTGAGATTTCTTAATATTCTTATTGTTTATGATTCCCTTAATGGACCTCCTATCTATGGGAATGGAGTTAAGGCAATAAATAAATATAAATTATCATGTTTTTTTTGTCAGCACATTGAGTTTATTGAATGGTAAGGCTAATACCTCCCCAACAGCTTTATTATAAATTTCCCTGTTCATTATGTTGGGAAATGTTTAAAATGAATATGTGATTTTTAAGCATGCTTTTGTTATGTTTTCTCCAGGGCCTACAAGTCTGAGTATCGCAAGAAGTTCCGTCCATTCTCGCAGTACCAGTATGTGGACGGTAGATTCCATAAGGTGAAAGCTGATGAAGCTACAGCAGCAGCAGGCACTAGTGAGTCACCAAATAATTGGTACAAGGAAGTCATTGAGCTTCGTCGCCAGGCCGGGCAGTATCGGGTATGTACTGAGTTAATTTGTGGAACTGTACTATACTGTTGTAAGTTATTAATGAAGTTTTCCTTTTGTTTATCATCAACATTTAGCGAGGGGGAAAAAGAGATTCATCAACATGAGGAATTTCTGTCATATGGTACATAACCACTATGTTGTGGATTTCTATTTTCCATATATTGTACAGTATTTGTGTTCAGCATTTGTATATACTATAGTTTTGTGTAATTTATAGAGGGATTGTAAATGGCATAACTTTTGTCTCCTTTATTCAGTTAACAGGGATAGAATCATAATGAAAATTTAGCTGGAAGCAACTGAAATGGATTCTTACCCAAAGCAAGTGCTCACTGTTTGGCTTGGGTTTTGCCAAGCATAGTACTACAGTATACAGTCTTATGGAGCCACTTTACTTGAACAAACATAAATTGTTTTGAGTTATGGTATAGGCAACTTTGAGAATGTTCAGCAACTATTGAGAAATTTTTACAATTTGTTGACAAAAGGTGTACAAACCTAACCAATAACTTAAATGGGTTATTAATTAATTCTGGATAGATGTTCTGCAGTTGGGTCAACTTCCATGAAAAACAGTCACCTGCTGTCCATGAAATGTGAATCACAAACAACTGAATCTGATCCAGCAAGCTGAGATCTATTTTCCCTGAGTAGGTACTGTATTATCAAGGAGTGAAGGAGTGTGTGTATGGACTGGAGGGAAATGAGTGGAAGGGGGGAGGGGGCGGATGAGGTTTACATCTCTCTAGTGTCTTAGCCACTTAGACTTATTATACAGATTTAAAGTAATGGTGATAATTTTATTGATTCAGTACAAGTGCTAACCCATATTCCTAAATCATAATCACCCCTTCCATGCATAATTTGGTTCATTAAGCAATACAGCACATGGCAACTGCAGCATACAACTTACTCTACCCCCAACCCTCCTCATTCTCAGGTCCCCAAAACCCCATATCCCCACCCAAATAGTCATACTGTTATCAGAAGGAAAATATATTTGCCCCTGTATCTGCCTGCTGGTTCAGATTCAGTTGTTTGTTATTCACAAATCTTGGACAGCAGGTGATTGTTGCATGTGGAAATGTTCCCAACTGCACATTCATGGCTGTTGATAAAACGGATCAAATTATTCCTCAGAACTGATGTCACATCTGAATTTTCATTCTAAACCTACAGGTTTGGTTAGTTTTCAGTTATGTGAAGGTTAGATTCATCATATAACCATTTTCCACATTGGTTACATTATGGTGTAGGTTAAACAGGTACAGTATTAGGTTCCAGGCCCATGAGTTTCTGGAGAATATAGTACAGTACTGTGCTGTACAATGATTATAATAAATTTTCAGTTCAATGTTGTGCAAATCTAACATGGAATTGCTAGCAAATTGCATTAAGTAATGAAAAGAAAGAGAATATTTGACTGGAAAAATCCACAATTGGTTATGCACATCATTTGAAAATATTAATTCAAAGGCACTAAGACCTGCTAACCTGTGTATGGCTTTATTAAATGATCATCTTTCAATGAGTACTGTACATAATTTGAATCCAAATGTTTAAAAAGTAGCATGAAATTTACTACTGTGCAGCATTGAGAGTTCAGAATTGAAACCAAATTATATTCTCAAGTCCATCAAGAGGCTGGAAGAAGGTGCACGTAATTATAAATATGCGTCATATTACTGAGTTTAACTGAGGAAGATAAACAATGGTGTATCCATGTATACACTCATGAGGTAAACTGCCCCTATAGCAAGAGTTTCATGAGTAAAGAAGGATGTAAAATGTCTACAGTATTAGAGAAATAGCATATAATTACATCCTGTACATACCTGTCATTCATGAAAGGTTACATCATACAGGTGAGACAAGATTAATGTATCCAGGACTTGAAGTTGATACGGTTATCATCTGTGATCATCTTGAGCCAGTCTGGGGCCTGATGTAGTCATCAACATTGAGCATTTGAAGCTACAGTATTGTGTGGCCTGAAGTTAATACTAATACCAACTTTGAGGATTATAAGTTAGTCTGAGTTTTGAGGCTGTTGCTGTAACCAACCTAGAGGACTCCAAGCTACTCTATGTTTTGAAGTTGATAATGTTAACAATTCTGAATATACCAGTCTAAGCTTTGACATGAAGGTTATTTTATCAACAGAAATCAGTTGAAATTGAATAATGCCCCACCTGTTATGTGCTGTAGATGAAGTCACCCTCTTACTATATTAACCCCTGCATGAATATCATGGCTGCAGAGTTCTGCAGGATGAACATAACACAACTGGTATGTGAGAGTAATATACTGTAGAATGGTGCATAAGAACATAGCTTTGAGTACCGGTATTCATAACTTTATTGTTAAGGACCTCATTTACCTGGAGAAAATAGATTTCACCTTAGAAATTCATGTTGTCATTGAATTTTGTTGAAGTATGATAAGTCAGTACTGCATAGTGTGATTCATTCTAAGTACAGTATTTGTTGTGATTCTATGCATTAAAAAAGAATATACTGTATATATATATATATATATATATATATATATATATATATATATATATATATATATATATATATATATATATATATATATATATATATATATATATATATATATATATATATATATATATTGAATAAATTTTAAAGTGTGCTTGATGATGGTGAAATATTATTTTTGGTGGACTAGCACTCCACCAAGAGGGTTGGGTAACCCAATAGATGGTGAATGCTATGAGTCTGGGATCAATACCTAATGAACTACATCACATCATAACAGGGAGAGTCCTGTATGGTTGAAGAATAATTAAATATACCATACTGTATATAAAACTACATAAGGTTCACAATTTGGTGCACTAATGATATTGGGAAAATGCAAAACAATACGGTATTATAAATTTATAAATACAGTAGTGTCCTTAAGTTAGATGGTGAAGAAATTCATTCACCGCTTCTCCCCTTGTTGTAGTCCTTCCTTCAGCAGTCAGCTTTATTTAGTTTGTGGATGTTAAATCTTTCAACATATGCAAGCTGACCACTGTAACCCCAATACAGTATATTCTAAGTCCCCTTGGTTCTATTAATGCACTAGCTGATCAGAAAGTTTTGTTGCACTTTGTACCTTCCATATGCTTATTTGTCAGTTCAGTACATGTAGTTGAATTTATAAGTTCATGCAAATGCTACCTCTGAAAATATGAATAACCCTAACTATATACTTGAATATTCTGGATTCCTATAGTTTCTCGTTGTTCGGGCTGATAAAATAATGAAAAGTTGTAGTGTTGTTCATTATGAGACCTGTGGTAGTTTCACAGTCAATGGGTTTTCTAGTTTGCCTTGTTACTCATTTTTCCTCTTTGCCACTTGTCAGCTTACTAGCCTTTCTCACAGACAGTCAGATCTTTCCTGGTAGAAGTCATAATCTTGGTGTAGGTTGAGGGTTATTCTTTTTAAATCTGTAAATGACACAAATGAATTACCTGTATGTAGAGTGTGTATACAGTTGGCCCAAAATTTACACAGTGGTCACATTATTGAAAAGTACCATGCAGCTCTTCCTCACTGAGCTTGGTGCGATGGGATTCAAGTAGCTCCTCTACCCCTGCCACCTAGAAATTGACAGCTCTGAATCATCTTTACCACCTGTTGCACTCTCATGAAATCACGAAAATCATTCACTACCTTTGGCCACAAACTTTCTCAATGTGCATTAATGCTGAAATGCTTTATTTCATTCAGAGCCTTTTTTTATTTTATATACCTGTAGTCTGTTTGGTGTAATCTTTCCAGTATTGGGCCACTCTTAAATATAAATCATTGTCTATAGCATTTATGATGCACTGGAAAGGGCAGCAAGTGTAATAAACTCAAAAAGCTGAGATGACATCTTGTTTGAGGGGTTGGAGGTTGGAGGAGTGATGTGGTGTTTAGAGGCAAAAAGACATTCAACAATTGAGATGTGCACTCATGATTTGCACTTGGGTCACTTATGCTGTACTCCTCAGGACCAGTGGCGACCGTGATGAACCTTGTACAGTATAAGTGAATCCAAACCAGGTAGAACATATAAAGGTTCAATTATCTGACCATGCAATAGGTGAAATTGTGCACAAAATCTGTGGAGATTAAGGGCTGACTGTAATAACAGCTTTGATTTATCTTTATCCTCATTGTTACTGAATTGTTTTGCATTTCACTGCCCAATTTTGACTTAGTCTTTTAGTCTTATTCTGTCAGCCAATTGTCAGCTTACTAGCCAGTCAGGCGGTCAGTCTGTTCTCAGTTATGCTCTGTTGACAAGTACTGAGCATCAGAGAGAAATCTCCCCAAGCACTGAGAAGGGATACATATGCAGATGCAATACAATATTTTTAGCTGCTCAACAGTCATTTGATCTAAGGAGCAAAGTACTACTTGTGCAAGTTATTGCAGGTACTGTACCATGATGTACAGTATTTACATGTAACAGATGCAACAATTGTAAATTACCATATGTAACATCAAGAGAAATCAATCTTTCTTTAGCTGCCAGATATTGGCTGCAATTTCCTGCATTCAGATCAACATATAAATACGATAGGAATTTATTTGTCATTGGAGATACACTTCTTACCATGCACAGCTGCTTTAAAGGAAAATGTCTGAATTTTTTTTTTTTTTATATCTAGATGTTGGGGAGGGAGGGGACATGTACTTGTGGTATTTTAGAACAAATTTGGTTTTTATGATTAGACAGTGGGTGAAGTTGTTTTAGTACAGTACTAATTAGTGCCAAGTTGCACTGGATATTAATCAAACACTACCTTCTATATGGAGATTTATACCTAGGACGAGTGTACTGCCATCGTAGATTAGTAATCACTCTGTCTCCATACCCGCCCAGAAGAGCAAAATTTAGAAGGTATAGTAGGCCTATAGGTGAATGTGGCCATATAAGAGAACATCAATGCAAGAAAGGATAACCTTTAGGCTTTTCCTCTCATAAGCAACTGAAATTTGATAAATTTATAGTCTATTCTACTCTACTCTACAGTACAGTATTGTGTTCAGCAAAGATGAAATTGAACATTTATCAGTAGGAATAAGATGAGTATATAAGAGGATGCTACTCAAAACTGAGTAAACTAAGGTTGCAAATCAATATTTTATTTCTTTTCTTGTATTTTGAAGTCAGTTTGTGAGATTTGAGGTGATGTATTAACCATATTGAAGTATCATAGCAGAACACCCATATTGTGGCAGTAAAGGAGAATGAATGATAGCAAATGGAGTGAGTCTTTGATACAATGATTCCAGCCACTGTGAGTGAAAAAAAAATGTTTTGTGCTTTGAAAACAGTATGTACAGTATACTTAAAAAAAAAGTATATGCTAATTGACTTTTCAGTTCAGGTAATCCTGTACATACTAGAGCACCACCTGCCTACAGTATCTTAAGTCTTGTTGATGGAAGCCATAATAAGGCCCTTCATGTTTTCTGGGTCATCTATAAATACCAACTTTTTGAAACCTTGTCATTTAAAACCTTTATGACTTCTCTTCTAGATTGTTATGTTTTTCTGATTTATTTTTTTAGATGTAATAAGATTAGTTATCATGATCAGTTATTGCTCAAGTACAGTGTCTTAACTTTCTTTTGTGTGGTGTTGATATATGGTACCTTTAGGGTGAGAGAGAGAATTATCATAAATGCCAGTGTGAATTGCTTTTGAAAGCTCCTTGGTGTGTAGTAAATTCAGTGAAATTTGTTATTTAATTGAACAATGCCAGGGACTGGATTATAGCACAGCTCTCTATCTGGTTAAGAATTTAATTATTTAAGAGTACACTCTGTACTTACGTACTTTGCATACTACAGTATTCACTATTATGTACTGTATCATAAATGTTCATCTTGTGCTGGTGGTCTCTTTAAAAAATTATTATGAGTTGCTAATTTTTAATGGAGAAATCTGAGGTCACAGATGATGTAGTTGGTCTCAACAATTTTGCACGGCACTAAAAGGTTTTTACCGAGTGCCACTTTTATTGCCTGACGTCTGCTCTACACTGACTCGCCTCTTGTTCTGATGGTTTCTTTGAGGTACTTTGTACAGCTGACTTCATTATTTGCAGAGTTATGTATTTAATTCCCTGATTGTTGATAAGTTATATATGTTTCTCTCAATTTTGTTTTTTAATATTCTCTGCAGGAAGTAAAAACTTGAAGTGTCGGGTCTGGATTCACAAATACTATATTCTGTATATTAATTTAGTCTCCAACTGGTGCTACATGAACGCATTTACCTAAGGTTGATTTTCAGTGTAATTTTTAATCCATTTTGGGTATTTATTTATTTTTTGTAAATTAGCAGAAGTCAGCCAGTTAGATGCATTCTCACAGCTCCAGTTATGAGAAAATTTTAATGTACAGTACAAACGTTTGAGAGTCCTGGACCGGATATTTAAGGGGGAGTTTTGTTTACTTGTGTATGTTTACTTTTGAAATTCTCTTCAGCACTTTTCTTTGTCAGTGCACAATGTAATAATTGTTTTATTTATGTGTATAAGTTTAAAAATTTTTATAATTATGTAATATTAAGGTGTGCATTTTTCTTTTCTTTTTTATTGTGGGATTTTCTTCCACCTAAGACTGTGCAAGATATGACTTTTATTCAGTTGATAGAGTAACTGAGTTAGAAAATAATTTTAATTTTCATTTCTTATAGAAAAATAGTAATGAATTTTTAAAATTGTGTTGACTTTAGAAAACAACAGAAACTTAAGGGACATGATAAAAATGGAAAGATCCCATTTTTTTTGTTTTCCCATAAATCATATCTAAGAAGAATAAGTACTTTTGTTTTAATTTTATTTGCAATCTCTGATGTCGATGTTGGGATACAAAGCCACCCCACAGCCACCTTAGGTATTAGCATAACCTCGCCGCTCCCTCCTTTCTCCCCAGGCGAGGCACGATATTGGTGACGTATGGCGGACAGTGCAGGTGTGTGGATTGGGTCATGCAGGCTTGTGGCTGACCCCTTCTATTCTCTATAAAGTTGTTTCCTTCTCTAATGTCCAGATTTATTTGCTTTTCATTAACCATATTAGTTTTTTTGTTTTTTTATTGGCGTTATCGTGATAGCAGAAACAGTACTGTACTGGTGTTTTTCAGTGCCTTCTAAGTTCGTCATCCAAACCTTAATTGGCATTCAATATTTGGCAGAGAACTTGAGGAACATCAAGTTGGTCGACTTTATCCAAACGAAATTCAGGTGTAATTTGCCAATTATTTTCTTAGCACTATCATCAGTTTTTCTTATTCCAGTGCACCATTACACTAAAAAGAAAAAGGAAGAAATTGAAAATAAAATTATGATATGATGACCTTTCCCCAAACTCCTCACAACAACTGTCTCTTCCATGTATTGACATGTCACCCAAGGTTGTTTCTTTTAGTTTGATACATAGTGTAACCTTGTTAGTATTTTGGAACTGTGAAGACTAACTATACATATAAGATTAATCACAAGTACTGGAAACAATAGTCTATAAAGGACCACCAGTGCACGATTGCATTGTCAAAGCTGATGTATAGTAGAAGTTGACATGCACTATCCAAGAACTTTGAGTTGGATGGTTGTCAGTGGAATGTATCTATATCACCTTCAGTAGGCTGCAAGAGTGTTGGTGAGAGGAACAGTATAGGACTTGTGAAGCAGTTTAGCTTGCAGTTTGAAGGGAATTCCTGTTGGTTATTTTAAATACATTGCAATAGTTTGTTTTGTTTTTGCTTTATGGCTTTTTGAAATATTGAAGTTAATCTTTATTATTAGTTTTTGTATCCCATTACCAATAATGTTTCATCAAGGTTTGACAATGCATATCTGAGACAAGGAATATTAGTTGTTGGCATGGCAGTCCTCTAGCCTCCTTAAAGTCTGGGCTTGGATTCTCAAAGGTTTATACCAAATTTTTTTTCCCCCCCGACTTGAGTTGTTAGAATGCATCTAACTGGTTCACTAAACCTATAACTAAAAGTATGTTGTTAAAATCACAACTGAAATTGCATTTAGACTGTATTAAGTACATGCATTCTCTTAACCCTAGCTGGAGGGGTTAAAATATGAATAACATATGAATCTTTGGTAATCTGGACTCTGCATGGCAGCTTTATTTAATAGTTTTTTTTCTTTTCAGTTTCATCCTGTATTTGTCTGGCTTCAGTTAGAAGTTTAAGATCTGTAGTTGAATTTATATTTTATTAAGATGGATTGTTAAATATAGTTTAAGATATGTTCTTGAATTTGTATATTTATATGTCCAGAAGCTTTTGAAATTACATAGTTATACACTTTATACAGTACAGTATACGTATATGGGTTTTAGAAATGCTGGATCATAGTGTTAATGAGTTATTTTTGCTATTACATTATCTGGATACCTTTGCCCCTTGTAATAATTATGACTGATTATTCTGTTGCCATTTTATATCTTGACATATTTAGAGTGTAATTTACCCTGACATTTTTCATTGAAACTGAACTTGCAGACTCTGATACCAAGACACATATAATATTGTGTAAGTACGAGATAGTTGGCTTACAGAGATACTGTTTACCTACACAACACCGTGAAAGATTCTTCTGTACTGTATTATGGAAACTAAATACTGTACTGTATCTACATATTTGCATACTATTTGTATGCAGAAGTGAATGTTTATGTATGTTTTTCATGGATGTTTGCGCAATATGGTTTGTGTGGATGTGAGTTTGCCCGTAGGGATATATACAAGCATGTAATTTCAGACATTATTTGCACATAAAACCCAACACTGGCTACAGAGGCTTCAATGACTTATGGTAATATTCTGTAATAATGATTTTTCAGTTGAAGATTACAGTACAGTAGAGAGAAAAGCTTACCATACCAGTAGTGTTGCTTGGGCCAAAGAATCCATGATATATAATAGGAATATGCTGGAGAAAAAAGTAAATGTTATTGGACATTTGCCTCATCACACTGAATATAGAGCTTTTAGGTACAGTATTGCAAAGGAGACTGGATAATATATTTTACACTTTTTAGGAATGGATATACACTACTGTATATGAAATTCTTTGTCCTGTCCTTAGTCTGACATGAATGATAACCCCGTGAACTGGGCAACTTTTGTGTTATATATATATATATATATATATATATATATATATATATATATATATATATATATATATATATATATATATATATATATATATATATATATATATATATATATATATATATATATATATATATATATATATATATATATATATATATATATATATATATATATATATATATATATATATATATATATAAGCAAACACTTGTCATTCAAATGACTAAAAAAATAAAAGATAGCCTTCACACATGATATTTGTAATGCAGTACAGGTTGTCATGTTCATAATTCATCCAAGTTGCATGAACTGTACTATCATACACATTCTTCTCCATACAGTACAGTACAGTACAGTACAGTACATAATAACAAGCCAGGTTTATAAAACAAATTATAATGGCTCCACTGACCTGTATCTCCGTCTGCCCACAGCACCGGGGTTGGGGTGTAGAGACTGCATCTGAACGCTTGGCAGAGATTTACAGTAAGCAGGCAGAACTATGGGAGCAGGTATCTCGTCGATCATCCCTCCAGGCTCTCTCTCTCGCGTCGGCTTCACCAAGGTTAGTTTGTCACAGCTGTGCAGTATCATCTTAAGCTTCAGCTTATGAAGTTTAAGCTTTGATTTCTCCCTCTTAAGGCGAGAAGCAGATTAAGTACAGTATTGTAATGATAAGACTTACGGAATAATTTGTGAATGATTTAATTTCAGATATGCACCACATTAGGGGATTCATCTGTCTCATGATGCGATATAATGCTGCTTATTTCACCCCATGTATTTAGATACAGGACTTATTAATTATATTGGGACTAAAATGAAGCTTTCAAAACTTATTTTTATTTGTACAGTAATAAATTAACCCTTAATTGTAAAATCAAACGATTTTTTTTTTTTAATGGGAATAGCCTACCAGAGCGCAGGTCAATGACCCACATCAGGGCCTGGGGGCAAAAATATAATAATAATAATTAATAACAATAAAAAATAATAAAAATTATTAAAAAAAATAGAAAAAAAGGTTAAATAAAATATATATTATAATAATAATGATAATAATAATAATAATAATAATAATAATAATAATAATAATAATAAATAATATTAATAATAAAACACCATAAAAATATATATATATAAATAAATAAAAAAATAGCGAGAAACAATATATGTATGTTGTGTTGTCAAAGTAAGAGAAACAATTGAGACCCTGCAATTGTGTGTAAATGAGGCAGAAAGTCAGATCAGCAACCTGGGACTTGGTCACAATTTTTGTGATGCCATATGGCAGCAGGGTCTACCATTAGACAACACACTATGCTTCCAATATCTTCCCAGGTGGTAGTACCTCCCTGTTTGATAGCTGCACTGAACATTTTTCAGACATTTTGTATTTAGTTTAATTTTTCTTCATATTTTCCTTTTGAAATAAAAAAGAAAGAGAGAAAGTTTATAGAGAATGATGCCTTCTTCAATAAATGCAAACAAATGAATTTTAGAAGTTAAAGAAGAAAAAAAAATGTTAAAAAGTTGACAAAGAAGATAACCAGAGGATGACTAGTTAAATGGCTGATAACCCTATTAGGCCTCTCAGTAACCAAACCAAACAAATCTCTTAGGATTGGTGCCCAGTCTTAGTAAGTAATGTGTTTTATTGATAATAGTTGGGTTAAGTGTTAATTGCTCTATTGTGTGAGGACTGAGGCCCATATGACCTGTAACTGAACCATTTGTGAGTTGTAAAGTTCACTTTTTCTGCCACTGCTGTAAACAATGTTGCCATGGGTTTATACTTTTTTCTTGTGTTTAGAGTAAAAGTTCGTTAGAAAGTATTTTTGTGAGGTGTATGAGTATACAGTACAGTGAACCCTCACTTTACGCGGTCAATTGAACCCACAGCGGCCCGCGTAAAGTGAGAAACGCGTAAAGTGAACAACATAACATATGGGTTTAATTGAAATAGAGACCGGGCCGACCCCCAAACTCCACTTTTTCAGACACAATACCTACGTTGTAGTAAAAATAACTTCTTAATTTTATGATGGTATGCACACGCAATTAATAATTAAGAGAAATATCAATAATATTAGGTTTTTTAACACTTACATTAGTAGAAAAGATGGCTGGGCACACAGGGATGGGGGGTTGGTTCCGAGGCAGAGGGCAGATTATTGGCCCTCACCTGTATCACTTGTATCAATTGTATCACTATCCACCACAGAGGCTTGCAGGGCCGCTTTGTCAAACCCCTCAAAGTCCATATAAGTCCATATCCTAACTATAATTATCACTATCACTGACTTGGGCCGGCTGTGGCGGGTGAAGAACTCGGTAATGTTTTGATGACTGGGCGACCTTGTGCGCATCCTGCTTGCGCCGCTCTCCGCGTAAAAGGGTACACACACCGCGGAAAGTGAGCATTCCGTGTTCGGCAGGGTACCGCGTAAACGTGTAAACGAGTAAAGTGGGACCGCGTAAAGCGAGGGTTGACTGTACAAGTTTTTCAGACAAAATTTTTTTGAAAAAGAGGAGGGTTGACTGAGATGTGAATTACACTTTCAAGGGATTGAATTCTATGCATCTTGGGGTCAAATCTCTTATCTTAAAAATTGAAAAATATAAACTGCTGTCGCCTGCCATTCTTCTTTTTTGGTACAGTCGGCCACAGGAATAAGTACAGTATACACACTGTAGCTGTAAGGTCCGAAAATGGTCTGGTAACGTTGAAACTGCGCATCCAGACGCATGATGAAACTCAACTCCCCCCACCTGTTATCTCTAACTATTTTCTGTTTCCCCTTCTTTATTCTTCTATTTACTCCTCTTCCTTCCTTTACTAATTCAAACATCAGTACAAAAAAAAAAGTCGGGTAAGAGAAAAAGTGGGGGAGGAGGAGGGAACTGTACGATAACTGCAATCCCATTCGGCAACAAGTTTACTACCATTGGAAACAATATACAGTATTACTTGTAATATAAACACAAGACACTAGTAAAACATTCACAACAAATGTATTTATAACATTTATGTAGGAATAAAACATAAATTACAGGTCATTTTGTAATTTTGTCTGTTCTGTTCAGGACAGTGTTACCATATTTTGTCTCAAACACGAACCGTAGGTGTACAGTATACTTATTCTTGTGGCTGACTGTACATGTTAGTTAGCTTCTTGTTCCAGCAGTGATGATAATGTCTTGCTGAAGATAACTCAGGTGCAAAAGTCAGAAGTGGGTGGAGGAAGTTTTGGGAGTGTCTGCCTTTTTTGATGGCAAGAAGACCTTCCCTTCACATGAAGGGAAAATGTATGCAACTGGCGTGAGAAGTGTAATGTTGTATGGCAGTGAAACACAGGTGGTGAAAGAGGATGACATTCACAGGTTTGAGAGAGCTGGAATGAGAATGTGCAATGTGACACTAAGAGGGTTGTGGGTATTGAGATTGCTTCACTGTGTTGGGGAAGGTTTGTGTTGAGGTAGGCCGAGATGGTTTGGGCAAGTGGAAAAAATAGAGGAGATCAATTGGGTCAAGAGGTGTACGAGTCTAAATGTTGAGGGGAGGAGAGCTAAGGGTAGTTCAAGCATGTCATGGGGAGAGGTTATAAGAAATTGATTCAGAGCTAATAACCTGTCAAGAAAGGCTGTAAGGGATCATGCACCATTTAGAGCTGCCATCAGGTAATCCTGGCTAACTCTTGCCAACATGAAAAATGGCCATAAAATGTCGATGATGATGTTGGGGAGTGTAGGTGGTAAAGTGAGAGTGTCTCACCATAATGTCATGGGTTCGAGCCCTGGCCTGAGGAGGTTGATATCCAATGTGACCTTGCCAAACATCACATGATTCCACCGGGTACTCTGGTTTCCTCTTGTAATAACATTGGACGATAAAATTCTTTGCAAAGTAACAAAGAACAAATGAAGTGCTGTCAATAATGTTTCTCCTCTCATCTCATTACCAGTGCTTTGTGATCCTCAGTGTCTTTAACTGTGTTGTTGACCTTTAATAGTGTGTAGTGGTGTTCCAAGTTCAGATGCATTCTAGGAAGTCACTACACTCTCCTCTGCTTCTGAAAGTCCTATAGAGCCTATAGAGTTTTCTTATAGGATTAAAGCAGTCTATCCTACTAAAGCTAAAGTAAATTTGATTGAATGCACTGTAGTAAACAGTATGTACCTTACCTATGACCTCTCTTCAGCAGGCCGATCAGCAAGGCAGAGAAGGAGATTGAAAACTCACGAAGGTCGTCCCCTATCAAGCATGTGAGTAAATCCTCACGTGAACGTCCCAGCACTGCACCGCCCAAGCCTAAACCTGCTGCTGTGCATGTGAGTGATATTCTTTTGTGATGATATTAATGCTTTTTATTATGAAAATACTGTACAGGTACATAAATCTGTTTCGAGAGAGAACTTATGTTGTTTGCACCACATGCCTATAGGAAAGACAATCAGTTTGGTGAATGCCTTGTGTCTCTTTAATGTCATATGCCATGTAAATAATACATGCTGTTGGGTGCTGTCTGCTATATCCATTACAGAGGACTCAAGGGAGGACAGTAGATATATATGTCTTTTGCTCTGAAGACAGAAAAGGGGAGGGTTACAGCCATACATTCTGTGGTACAATATAAGAAAAGAGTATCATTGTCTCCTCAGTGAATATTGTGCAGTTTAATGCTTTCATGGTAACAACACAGTCAACATGTTAAGATGTACAGTATTGGATAAAGTTAAGCATCAAGAAAATTAGACACTAAATTGTTCATATTGCATCATAATCTTCTGGACAAACAAAAACAAAATGACTTATGATTTATGAATACTGTACTTGTTTATTGTTAATGAAGTTGTTTATGGTTAATGAAGTTGTTTATGGTTAATGCTAAGTTGTTTATGGTTAATGAAGTTGTTTATGGTTAATGAAGTTGTTTATGGTTAATGAAGTTGTTTATGGTTAATGAAGTTGTTTATGGTTAATGAAGTTGTTTATGGTTAATGCTAAGTTGTTTATGGTTAATGCTAAGTTGTTCATGGTTAATGCTAAGTTGTTTGTGATTAATGTAGGGTTATTTGAGATTCAGGCAGAGTTGTTTATTAAGGTAAAGTTATTTATGATTGAGGCAGAGTTGTATTTACAGAGCAGAAGAAAGGGGAGAGGAAGAATTTAGGCATGGAGAGAAGTTAATCTGTTTGAGGGACTTATAAAGAGGAAACTTGATGGCCGGGAGAGTTATACAGTACTTTTATGATATTTATAGCAAGATGTCTTTATCCATCTGTATGATCATGATGGAAACAAACTGAGGCAAGCTAGTTGTGCTTGTACGTATAATCAGCACCCTGTAATTGTAAATGATTTGCCTGGTGTTTGTTCAGTCATATTGTGAAGCTTAAAGTTTCCAAAGGGATTAGGAAACTCAAGTTGGGATGGTTACAAGAATAGAAAGAAAGACAATGCTACTGTATTGTGAGCTGGAGTTAGACTTTGACATGAGGCCAGATTCTCAAAACCCATATTCATGTGTCCTATTTTGAGAAAGGCTAAAGGAATTTAGTGTCAAACATGCTTTGACTTTACTTCAGTTAAGCTTCACTCCTAAACGCATTTTTCCTATGGGAAAAATATCTGTTATATAAAAACAATAAAAGTAAGTTTTTCAGGTTTCATAAATTCCTTTCCAGACACAAAAGCCTTCAGACAAGACAGATGGGAAGACTTCCAAGGAATCAACACCCCGTCACCACTATGAGCGAACTACAGGGACTACAGGTGGGACACTGAAGGGGGTCTGAGTGGAAACAGTCATCAAGATTTCACTACACAGTCTTGTTTACCCCTTCACTTGTGTTGTTCACAGTGTTACTATGAATTATTTTTTAGTCTGATAGGTCCGTGTGATCGTCCCTAACTTTAAAATGTTTATTTGTTTTATCCCAGTTTTCTCAACTTAAACTTCATAAACATGGAAGCAGAGATATGTAGACTAAAGAAAATGTAAATAAGAATTAGGTGTATGTTCCTTGAAGTTGGCTAGTCCTGTAGTTGTAGCATGGTGTGCATGGTACGTCCTAAAAGGTTTCCTTTCACCATCAAAATGTTGGCAGAAGTATGTGAGAGTGCAAGTTGGTAATGAATCGAGCACTAACATGGTAAGACACATATAGCTACGGAGGATCTTTCTCAGGATTTGACCGAGACTTGCAAACCTCATATATTTCTGCCTCATGGACCCAAAACTCGTTTTCTGTTATTCTTGCCTCGTGTTAGTTGACCGTTTTCTGTGTTGTGGTCTCAGAGGAGGGTCTTTTGATCACTTCGCCTTCACGTGACAAGCTTGAACCATTCATCCCCGATGATTGGTCCTCCCGCCGTTCATCACGAAGGACTCCACCAATCACAAGCCCGATGAAAGGTAGTGTCATGTTTCAATGAATGTATTCAGCCATTCAAAATTCAAGCATTTTATTATATGTTCATTGCTTAATTATTACCTTGTTCATGAATAGTATTTGCATCATTATTTGGGAATTTTGAAAGCTAAGTTTTTATTATATTTTGGAAGCCACAACACAAGTATAAACAGTAATATGAGTGATATCTGCTAGTTATTGTAAGGTAAGTGAAAAGTATAAATTTAGTAATTATAGCACTTATGTGTAATTTGAACAATAAATGTGTACGGTATATTTCACAGCCTTTTTGTAATGTGTGGCATTCTCTGCTTCCATAAAACTGGAATGCTTAGTAATTGCATTGAGGCTATAAGTAAGCTTATTGTGAATGACTAGAACTTACAGTATTTACTATCGTATATCTATTTCAGGTGTACTTGATGCTAATTGAATATTGCAATGTGGGGCATTGTTGAGCTTGTTAATACATGGGCCAAGCAGCAAGAGCGCCAAGCAGCGTGTCGGCTAACGTTTTGTCTTGGTGCTGCTTATAGCATGATATGAATGTGGCAGATCTCTTCCAGGCAGTGCGTAGGCAATCAGAGGAAAATTTAGGCAAACAAAATTTAGAAAGTTAATTCTCAGAGATGGTCTGTTTTTAGCACTATAATTAAGAACTTAATATAATGAAAGTACAAAAAAAATTACAGGTTGATTTTTGTATAAAACCTAAGCCGTAGTTTTAATTGATAGTATTTTTTCATTTTACATTTTTTGTAGCCCCATTTTAGATTTTTTGTGCAAACAATAAATTTTTTCTATTGGTTTTGAATGTAGTGTTTGTTAATTTGTATGAAGTTGTAATCCAGCTACATATAGCTTCTATACATGGATATATATAGCTCCTAAGACTTTTAGCTTTTAAGATGTATATATTGCAACTTTTAGAGAGATGTGTAGTAGTACAGTAATTAGATTTTATAAATGCCAGTCAACTTGTTCTTTAAGAAGACCCTTGTGTTACAGTGAAACACAAGTGTTTTTCTCAAGAGATGACGAACCAGTGTGTTGCTTCAAGATTCCATTCCCAAGTTATTCATGATACCTAAATCCTCTGTGTCCTACGTCCTCATATTGATTACTTAATACAGGTGTTTCTTAATATTGATTGTTAAGTTTTGCTGTAGTATGAAGTTTGAGTTTTTAAATTCTGCTCTCTCTATTTTAATATTCCATATCAAAATTATTCAAAGAAAAATATGTTGCCATAAAGATATACAATACAAGAATAAGCGGTATAGATTAATCTGTATCATTCACAGTACGGTAATCATTACTCTTTTAATAATAATACTGTAGTCCAGTATCATATTAACTGAGATGATATACTAACCTGTATGAGGTAATCAATCCTTCGTGTCTCCAGTGGCCCACCTCTTGCACCGCCTGGTAGAGAAACCTTCGCCTTGCATGTCCCGCCCCTGTGTTTCAGATGGCCCCAGCAGACGAAGGTCGAACCGAGCCTCCTCCGCTGCAAGACCACCCCCCACCAAGGACTGTAGGTCCTCTGTAGGTATGACCCTGCTGCCCTCTTTCCTCACAGGCTATGTGACGTTGATTTCATTGAGCAAGAGATGGGTGATTTCTGATGTGTTTGAGTAGTTATTAATTTCATACTTAATTTAATTTTTCTGGAGATCCCATTGATATTGCATAACTAAATAAGCAGTCTATCTCCTGAAACATCAAGATCTAGATATCATGTTTAAGTAATAACTGGGTAATAACTCTGATGACAATGAGAGCTACATATGCCTCCATAACTAGGTACTAACTGGAGGCCTAGGAAGCAGCTGGACTCCTGGGCACCCACACATGTCCTAACAAATTCCCTTGTCAACGTCAACCCCATTGAATTTCCCTTATTGAGCATCCTCCCTATACTAAAAGTAAGCTGTGCACTAAGGCTTTGAAAACTGGACTAGAACTAAACGCTTTATGAAATGCAGTTGTGGAAAAATCACTTAATCGGAATCTATACAAGCCTCACATGATACAGGTATTCACCTTTTAGTCATGTAAAATACATGCAGTATTAAATGGATGCAGTAATAGGTTTGACATAATCCCATACACAAGTGATTTGTAAGTCACAGCTTCCCTTTAGATCAGCATCCCCCAATGTTTGCCAGTTTGAGTATGAGCAAGTCTCCTAGCCACAACCTTAAAGGTAGAGTATCTTTAACAACTTATCTCTCTCCATGCATGTTTCTTCAGATAGTTTATATTAAAAGTTTCTTTCCCTGGTATCAGTCATATCTCAGATACATATTACTGTATGTAAACTTGATTAGCTATACTATACACATAAACACTTTTATGTGTATACAGTAGTTTATCATTATTATAAAGGAACTACAAGTTATTGCTTATGGACTTTTAATATACTGTACTGTATTATGTTTCTTATTCATCATCCAGTGCATTATCAGTATCATTGCCTGTCTACTCTTGCGTCAGAATGTATTACCCTTGCTAACATGTTATTTTGCTTAGGGTAACTTTATCTATTGTCATCCTGGCATAAGATATACAGATTGAAAAATAGAGCCATAGATTTGTTCTTCCATTCACATTATAGATTATTCCAGTCTTCATAGGCATGTACTTGCTCTATATCTTGACTATAAATAATGCACTTATTTTCAGAACCATATTGCACACCACTATACAGCACATATGATTGTATAAATCCTCAATGAAAAAACCTGTTTGAAAAATGCACAAGCACTGCACAATTTAAACTCATAACTCCAATTCATTATATATTAAATTTAGTGTACAGTATACCATTAAAGTTCTCAGCAAATACATGGCAAATGCACTCCACAGGAGGTCGGTCCGTCAGTGTGGGTCCTGAAAATCGGTCCCCCAAACGAACGTCTCGTCCCCCATCTACCCACGCAACGGCACCCGCAACTAAACCAGAGCGACGTCCTCGACCTAGTAAGTACACAAGAGCTAGTGTTGATTAGATGTTGTTGTTGATAGCAGTGAATAAGAGTGGGAGCAATGAAGGATGCTGAACTTGGTGTAAGGAATCAGTCTTATCATGAGTACACTGTAATTAAGCCTCAGTTATTGTCAGATTTTTCTGGATGAACAGATTTAGATACTTGAATCCTTGCAGTTTGTGATACATATTTATTAATTTGTATGTCATTCAGATATTTTGAAGCTGGGATTTATTTTTATGCTTCATTTTCGTGTAGATATTTAGTATCCATTATCAGAATGATAACTCCTTAGACTTAATGTCCTTGGAGAGTCACACTAATGTTAGTTATAACTTTACTAAGAATTTCATGGTTTATTGGACAAATTAATGGAGCATTGTGTGATTTTTACAGGAAGTTTAGTAAGCATATCCTATCCTACATCAGCATTCTCTCACTGCTGTGCAAAAGTACTTCAGTTGACACAAGTTTAGGAAGGAGGATGATGGGTCAAAATATTAGAGTGACTGGTTGCATGGTGTAGATAACAGTCAAACAGTAAAGACCTGAATGAGTGATTATGTCAGGACATAGTAATTTGACCATTTGGACTAGGTCAGTATGCATTGTCTTCACCTGGAATTTACTACAGTATTATTATTTTTGTATGAATTGTATGCTTTTTTAATCTTCAGTGTTTGGCTATATGTTGAATCTCTTCTGTCTGTATCAGGTTTTTGTGTTTTTAGTGATCTTTACAGAACTAGTGACAGTGTGCTTCTGGCTTTACAAGATTTTTCCTTTTGTTCTTATTTTAGATTAAGTTTTACGTATTTTTCAGTCTTATACATGCAACTTGCTAAGTATGATACTTTGTTAGTCTTTCCAAATATTTTACCTATTCTGACTTTTTTGTGAACCAGGGAATTTTGACAAAAGATTCATTTTCAATAATACAGAGAATAATTTTCTTTTGTAAATGGATTTGTAAAATATTAAGACAATAAGCAAGTTGTTCTTGGAAACTAGTAGTGGGTATTGGGAGATTTGATGATTAATTCACTTTGAATAAACTTGTGTAATGTGGAATAATATCAGAAGTTAAATAGACTAATACTACTTTCTTTCTTATCATTAGAGTTCTATATTTAGGATATTATAATAATAAGTCACTTCAGTTATCATTGACTAAAATTTGCAACAAGTCTCTTCCAATAGAAAGCATTATCTTTCTTGTTTCTCTTAAGAAAAAGTGTTGTAAGTTATGAAAAGATTTTTATCCTATATACAGTATGAGCTTCTTCAGCATTAGGTTCACTAACATGAAGACAAAAATGAAAGAATTTAACCTTTCAAAATAAATATAAATTTTGGGACATAAATTTCCCTAATGTGTACTTACAGGAGCCACAGTATACTAAAAAAAACTTATTATAGTATATTTTTGTCTACTACTACAGTACTCCATTGTGGTTATTTCCCACTTAACATTGACATGAACAAGTTAAGGATCCAGTGTACTGAAATTTGTTAGGAGCATTTTGAAATATCATTACATATACTGTACTGTATTATACACTGATTACCTACTGCAGGTTATTACAATCATCTTATTATAACTATGATATCAATTAAAAACCTGAAATTGGTATCACATAGATGGATGGATGAATATATCTCACACACACACACACACACACACACGCACCTGCACACACTCACACACACACACACATGCACACACACACACACACACATGCACACACACACACACACGCACACACACACACACACACACACACATGCACACACACACACATGCACCTGCACACACTCACACGCGCACACACACACACACACACACAACACACACGAGTACCTGATAAAAGTTTACCTATGAAAATATTTGAATTATGAAATTATGAACATTTCAATCTTTGTCATATGAAGGATTAAGCATGCCACTTCTTAAGACTGTGGTGACACTTATCTGTGAGAATGACAGTTATATAGAATACAATTCCCCTTTTGACAATCTACCAGGGGTCATCTTAGCATATATATATATATATATATATATATATACCGTACAGTACATTATTTGAGTTTCTGATCAGTTTCTCATTAAACAAAAACATTTGGAGGAAAATTTATGCTATAAGGTTGCTCAGGAGGAATTTAATGTACTGTAATTTTAAAGATAAATTTCACCAAAGATAATATCCTCAACATGTTAGTGAAATCGGCAGTACAGCTGCTATAATTATTCCTTGGTTATTGGAAGACAATGTATAAATCCCATAACACTATCAAACGTTAAAATCTTTATAAACACGTATTTGAGACTCATGCAAGTGGCATTCTAACACATCCAGAAATCAGCGGGAACAAAAGCTATGCAAAAAAAATTACTCAGTGTACATGGTAATCATATACTGTACAAACAAAATCACAAGCTAAGTTTTAAAATTCTGAAGATGATTCCTGGAATTTGATGTTGACTTTCTGCAGTGTTTTTTTGGCTGTATGGTCAGTGTAAGCAGCTGCTTTGCTCTCTGCGCCTTGATCATCTGTACAGCTGCGTAGGATGAGTAGAATATTAGATTTGACATTAGACATTGAATGTAAACTCGGCTTCAAATTGCTAAACCAATGGATAGACGGCGATTAATTTTTATTTGAAATATATTGTTGTTTGGTAATATGATTAATAAGATAAAGGAGCCCTGAGAAATCAATGTCTAATGTGATTCTGAGTGTTGTGTATTATGGATATACTGTACAGTATTTAGTTGGTGTACTTGAGGGATGGTCAGGCCTTGAGAATTGTGGCTGTTATTGTAGTGAACTGTCATGTGTGTACAGATACATGATTTATGGAACACTTTCAATATCGTATGAAGACAAAAATGTTAACCTAAGGTAAATATATGCTTCCATACACATACTAGAATTTTAGTGTTTACTGAAAATATCAGTAAGATTTTCAAAAGGTTTTAAAAGGTCATTTGCAAATTGCAGTACAGTAAAGTATTTTAAAGTCAAAAGAATCAACTCACTGACTTGGGGGTTTCTGTGGTCATTTACTTATTTAAGTAATTAAAGAATTACACTTTTCTTCTCTATTTAATGACATTTTTCAGAACATATTTATTCAGCTGTTGGGGCCAGTCAGTGCTAAAACACCTTCCTAAAGCACTGATTTTGTCATCTAAAATTATTTAAGAATTTGTAATTTTTATTGAGTTAGGATTTTCAAGATTATACAATAGTATTTAGTTTTTGGTAAATGTAGAACATATTGGAAATACCCAGAAATTAATGACAGTATTTTTCTCCATCCAAAATAACTACACAGTATTGCATTTTGCTCTTATAGTAAATAGTTTTGTCATCAAACCTTGGTACATGTAATTGAATATTCAACCAATTTTTCCTCAGCATTTCCAATAAGTATTTTCATTTGGACTCTTTAAGAGAATGTTCAAAATTTTTACTTGTTTTAATGCACACTAGGTTAAGACCCACCCTTGTTTCTTTACTAGCTTGAGAGACCTTTAATCCCAAGTTAGGTTAAAAATTTAGACACATATTTCCCAAGATGGAGAAAACAGAATATTCAGAGATCTTCTTATGCACAAAAAATGATATTGCCAAAAAATATATATTGAATACACTCCAAACAAACAATATCTAGTCACATTTGTCATGTTTCACTGTTGCTGTGTATAAAACTGTTATATTTTATATCATTGAGGACTGTGAGTTGTTAGTTTGCTTAGGTAACTTCAAGATGTGTTTTGATGGTAAGATTGTTGTGAGAGAGCATTTATATAGATAACGGTGTATAATGTTAAGTATTTACAGATTTAGTGTACTGTATATATGTCCAGTTATAAGCCTGACTACAGAAGGATCATCCGTATTAGATAACGAGGATGGCTACAGATATTTAGAAGTAATGTAATGTACAGTAGAATATAAGCTTTCTTAGAGTTTATTGGATCTAGAAGTGCAGACTTACTCTCCTAGTTGCAACAAATTGGGATAGAAACATAGAAGAAACTTGGGAGTTGTTTTGTGTAAGCAGAAACAGTAGGTTTACCTCGCAAACTAGTTAGTTCGGAATTTCCTTTTGGACCTGACAATCTGTGGGATACAACAACACTTATCCACAACTATACAGCTACCATATTATTCATCCGTTTTTAAGCACTTAAACGTTTCAGTGATTTACCTCACCCAATATCTTAGCTGCCCATTCTGCCATTAAGTTTTGAAGGAGTGTTTCTGAGAGAGATTATTACCTGGCAGTTGTACAGTAATTACAGCTCAAACTTTCTCACTTGTAGAACAGGTAAAAGAGGCAATGTCTTGATGTTGGGATGTATATGTAGCATACTGAAATGACTTCACATTTCCTGTCAACCAAATGATTTAACTTCCTATAACTTATGAAGTAAATATCATGCTGGTATATGGTAACAAAGTTAACTTGTGGCATTACTGAGGATAACGCATACAAATCCTGGTGCTTGACAGTGCACACCTTCCTCTACTATAATGTACTGTATTCATCTTTAGTTATAGACACATATAATTTCTTCAGTTTTAACATTCTTTCTCTCTTCAAACTTTTACTCTTGAGAAAATTACTGTTCATATTGGCCAACTACAATGTGCACAAGTGAAATATGGGTATTTTAGTAGATAGTGGGCAGAAAATTTATACTGCATGTGGCAAGATTTTTGTGATGTTTGAAATGTTGGTATAAATCTTCATGCTGCATCCTGGTCTGAGTGTTGGAAGTGTGCCTATGGGGGTATTATTAATATCTGTAGGAATTAGAAAAGGTCGAGTTAGGAGTGAAAATTGGGAACTTACGGGTTATGTGGATATATTAATAGATTTTCAGATATAACCATTGTGGACATGTTTGTGACTACTGGTGTTTGTGACTACAGGTGTTTGTGACTACTGGTGTTTGTGACTACAGGTGTTTGTGACAACAGGTGTTTGTGACTACTGGTGTTTTGTGACTACAGGTGTTTATGCAGTCAGGTGTTTGACTAAAGGTGTTTGTGACTACAGGTACAGTCAACCAAAGATGCATCGACCCCACCCTGGCTCTCTTACTCGCAATTTTACCTGGCAACACTTGGTGAAGTAAGGCTGTTTGAAATGGCGATTGTGATTGATAGATCATTTTCGGTTGTATCTCTGTCAGGATAAATGTTAAGCAATTCAAAGGTAGCATTTTTATAGTATTAAGCTATTCGTCGTTATTTAAGATCGTGAGAAGTTTTTAAATGTTTATTTGCTTTAATGAAAGAAATTTGATGTGCGAATCTTGTGTCAGTCCTGGTTGTAGTTGAGTAGCCAATTTATCAATATAATTTCTTCATTATTTAAGCAAATATACGAACATTTTGAAAATTGTCATGATCATGGATAATAATGAATAGTGTATCATTATAAAACTGCTACCTTTGAATTGTTTAACATTTATCCTGACAGTGATACAACCGAAAATAGATATATCAATCACAATCGTCATTACAAGCAGCCTTACTTCACCAAGTGTTGCCAGGTAAAATTGCGAGTAAGGTAGCCAGGGTGGAGTCGATGCATCTTTGGTTGACTGTGCATGGTTGACGAAAGCTCTTAAATGTAAGTGTGCATGGAAGACTCGAGGGCTCTTAATAAGACTCCAAGTACTGTATTACAATGTTTAGTTTAACAGCCCTGGTAAGTAGAGTAGTTTGTTATGGGTTGCTGACTGAACTTGCCTATCAGTGGTGCTTTGAGGAATGCATTATTTTCAGATATTGTATAAAAAACACTGAGTCAAATGGTATACAATAATGAAAGAGATATTAATAGAAGACTTTAAAGGGGTATATAAGAAGTAGGTATTGAGTGTGTTCATAAAAGAGAATATTAAAATATTTAATAGTTTGCGAGACGAATGTTTTATGTAGGTGTGAAGTTGGATTCATCGCCGAAGCAGTTTCATGTAATTATATTTAAATCAGAAAGAGTGTTGCATGGGTGAATATAATTACTGAAAATAATTGTATTGAAGTACTGTATAGAATATATTTTGGGGATGGGATGACTTTAGAGAACTCTTTAAGTAAACAGAGGTTTGGAGTGGGAGTATGAGAGGAAGTAAAGGCTTAGATAGGGTTTACAGAATTAAAAAAGTTATTTTCAAAATGTTGTGGCGGCTTGATCTTCCAGACACAGTATCCTTCATTTATACACCCACATCTACACCCACATCCAGTTATAGAAATAATATATTGAGCTGTACTGGACTCAGCCTACCAAAATTTTAGTCCGATTGTCTGTCTTTGTCTACCCATCTCTTTAACCCTTTAGGTGCGTAATTAAATTTCGCGCCGGTTCCTGAAAAGTGTCAATTATCCTGCCAAAAATGAATTTCATATAATCACATTTTCTATATGTTTTTCCTAGAGAACTTTTTGTATATTTTCCAAATCTGGAACAAAAATTCACATATGTGTGCAAATTTTAGAGAAAAAATGACATTTATACCCAAAAATGCAGGAAATTGGTATAAATCAATGTCTGGTATATGGCAAATAAATTTAATCAATTTGGTTACTAAACAGCAAATTTAGATATGTATTACATATTCAGATAATATCAAACAAAATAGTACAAAAATAAGCTATATTGCATTCAGGAAATACTCCTATACCTCAATACATAATATGTCCGCATGTCGTCTCATTTGGGGAAGTTTTTTCAAGGCCGTGGGATATCCCCGCTTGTCGCATTTAATTAATATAATATTTTGGGCGGGTTTACCCGCATGCCGCATCCAAAGGGTTAAATAAGATAGTTTCTCAATGATAACTCGCATTGTCTATTTACCCATAAGTGGCCACAACATATTACTGGTAGTGACCCTCTTACTTTTCTGTTTTTTAATTCAGTTTACAGTATGTTATGTTCGTTTTTCTTTTTCCTCATGTACAGTATACAGGGTAATGGGATTTCTGTGAGCATTAGAAAATAGTTACCATATACCACCTATGTGAAAATTTAAATGGTTTTCAGTAGTACTGTATAATTATAAAAGGGAAAAAGTAGGTCATTGTAATGTCTTACTCCAGTTCCTACACTTATCGTACAGTATATTAATGTGTGTCCTCTCAGAGTGTAGTTTTAGTGGTTCTTTGTGGACTTTAGCCCCCAATCTCATCTTTAATAAACATCAAGTTCATCCATCAACTTATTCGTTGATTTTGGAATAATCAGTCACTTAACCATGGGTGCATACAGAAGCATTGCCCAAGGGGAAAAAAACTGATACTTTTTTCTCCAGTTGCTTTATCAGTCACACCTCACCCTCAGTGTTTCTTCTCAGACTTCACCACCTGTGTAAGATTTGCTGTTTACCAATTTTCTCCAATTCATTGCTCACCTTTTCTTTCACCCTCCTCTGTTTTTTCCTCTTTCTATGCTTCAATAGTCCCATTGTACTGTTCCATTGTTTTCACATGTATTCCTATTTTTCTTGTGCAAAGTGGTAACAAAATTAGTCATGTAACAAACAAACTGGGAGGAAGATTTCTTTATGAATATTATGAACTACAATTTTGGTCTTCAACACATTCTGTTTAGACTATAGATGGTAAGAGTAACATTATGTGAGCAGTAGCCTTTTACAGGAGCATCAGTCAGGTCCCTCCAGGAAAAAAAATGTTAGCCTGTTCTATAGTTCACCACTTCCATTAAGCCATTTTCTGTTGGTAGTATAATTCTAATAAGTAAGCAAGCCACAGTGTTGGAAGGAAAACGGGCACAGTATAAGAAATACACTGTACTATAAATAGGTTGGCATAAAATTAAAGGCTTAAGTACTATTTGGAAGATTGTAAATGTTTAGTTTTATATCATCATTTTGTTATAACAGTGATATAGTGGTTACCACCTCTGATTGGTTGTGTTTAGAAGACCCTTCCCCTCAGAGAAGAATGGGAGTTGCTTTAGAAAATTTTGGTAGATATTGTCTTCTCCTTGTATTAAGTACAGTAAATTAGTTATATTTTTATTTTTATATAATAATTCACCTAGATGGGACGTTTTAAGGATCTGCAGCTTAACAGTTATATCACTTTTCATTTATTTGCACTGAGAGGATGCATGGAAAGTCTAACCTTAGGCATACACTGAGAGGATGCATGGAAAGTCTAACCTTAGGCATATACCATTGGGTATCTTCATGCCTTTAAATATTATGGACACAAGATTTGCCTCGATTTCTTTTGAAAAATTTCTGCATACTGTTTAGGTTACAAGGTTAATGAAATAGTTGCCACTTGTTTGCACAAATAAATTTGAATATGAGAGAATGTGGGTTGTCTAATTTTCTGTATTTAGGAGACAATAGAAGCAAGGAAAGCAGAAAATAATACAAGTAAAAGCAGGTTAAGAAAGACAATACCAAGAAATGAAAAGGAGAACATTCTAATATGAATGTAAAGTTTGGGAATGTGTGTGCTGGGCTGATATATAAGTTGTTATATAAGATACCGGTAAACCAGAAAAAAAATTCAGATGTGGTGAGAACACCCTGCCATCATAGTGTTGTGAAAGACACCTGAGGTCGTGTTATATACTGACAAGAATTGGCTGTGCACTGTACTGTATAAAATTAAGTTTGTTTAGATATGAGTTAGCCTATAATTTGTTGCTTCAAAAGGCACCTAAGATCATATAATCCATTTGCAACAAGATTCATATATGATTTTTAAAATGAATCATGTCGTAATGCAACTTTTACTTTAACTTGCTGTTTAGAAAGACATGATAAATCATGTTATGTTTTTTGTCATGAGAGTCAATTTGAAAAATAATTTTTTTTAATTTCGACCATACCGGTACATTACTTGGCAATTAATATAAATATCTTTATCGTTAATATTTGCTGATTATGATACATTATTCATGACGTTCTGGACACACAGATCTGAAGTCTTAATCCAGCACACACTTGAATAACATGAACTGTGTGTCATTACTCTGACCTGACAAAAGTGAGACATTATTATACAGTATGAGTAAACATATCTTGATTCTAATACATTTAGTTACAGTATAAGGAGTATTGATGATTTGAGCTGGTTTAGAAATTTTAAGTCATGGAGTAATTTATGTATTTATCCCATAAAATACATTCTTTATTTTACTCCTAAAATACAACATGCACACATTTCTCCACATCTTAGTAATTTAAGTTTTTTTTTTTTTTAGTTTTTAAGTTATCGGTAATAAATTTAATATATCCAAGTAATCAACTTCTTGATAATTTGGTTCTTCATCAAACACCTCAAAAAGAAGTGCACAGGCATGTCCCATTTTAGTGCCATCTTGTGAGACAAACTTGCAGACATTTGTTATGTATGTAGCTTCTCTCCCTTACCACAAACCACCACCCAGCAGCTTGCCAGGTCCATTACATAGGCACGATGCTCTTTTTCTAGCGTCCCTCTCCACTAGTGCTCGTCGCAAGGGTACAGACGCTTTGCCCCACCGCCCCTCCTCCCATGATGAGGGTAGAGAGCCTAAGAAAGCCTCTAAAGCTAAGCCTCATGACCCCACTGCTTCGCCTAAGAAGGGTGAGGACAAGAGCAAAGTGGAGAAAAAACATATTAGTAAGTAGGATTGAAAAAAATGCAACTTAGTAAGTAGTATTGGTGGGAAAGCAATTTTTTTCTTACTGCCGCACTTCGTTAATCCGATTACCACGTTCGTCTTCTGTGGGATATACTTTTCAGTACAAAGGCATATCATGGAATAAAAGTGAAACCACTAAGCAGTGTGCATGATGGGAGAGGAGAAACCCTGAATTATCATTATTTTTCAAACAAACCCAATGTATCTTTATCGAAAGAATACCTGTACAAAGGTTACCCCATTGTCTGAACTACCAGATGGAAATGTTTCGGATAAACGAGGGTCGGATTAAAGAGTGTCATGTAGTGAGTAGAGACCCATGCTCGCAGGTGCGTTGGTTTATTGTCTACCCTTCAGCCTTCCATGTGTTCCCCAACCTTTGTTTGATTTTGCTCCATGCCAGAGGGTAAAGGGAAATTTCTATGTTATTTACAGTATATACAGTATTAACATTATGCAGTTATAAATTCTGTCATGTATAGTGGAGAGGCCAATTGTACTAACTACTACACAATTTAAAGAAAACATGGCAGGAATTTAAACCTGTATATGAAAATTATACTGAAATAGGGTCGATAACATTTTAAGTCTTTTATTAATAGCTGCGATTGAAAGTCCATTTACCTGACAAAGTTTCTTTGTACAATTTCATATCCTATATTACTGAATTGCATTAAGTGATTTTAAATATGTGAAGTAGTTGGAACATGTACAGATCTTATCAGATGTATTTCCTCCTGAGTTTAAGCTATCTATGCAACCAAATCTCCATTTTACATTTCCCTCAACCCTGGCAATGTCAGAGAATGCAGTCCCATTATTTGGGTAGCTACAGGCATCCTATACCTTTTAGTTGGTTTTCCTTATGTAATTTTCACTTGATATGAAAATTAATAATTGTTTGTCTCGTGCAGTTATCTTTGTATTTCTTGAGTTGAAGTGTATTTGTTCATGGATGATTTGATTATGATGATGTCAAGGCTTTCTATGAATGCATTCCCATGTGTTGGAATCTTTAATTTGATATAAATTGTTCTCCCCTGTGAAATTAGTGCAACTAATCATTTACTTATGAACGATTCTCTAGTAAGATGGAAATGTGGTAATTGGAAACTATTTAGTTTGCACATAATGTTTTATGTTGTAGACACACACACACACACACACAGTCTTGTTTGTTTGTGGCTCTTTGTGTTTTTTCTCATTCTTTCTCTCACTCTCTCTCTCTCTCTCTTTCTCTTGGTGAGTGGGCTTGGTTTGTTGCTTTGAACATGACTGTACTATCCTTTCTTAGAGTCACTCTCTCTCTCTCTATCTTTTGATTGCATTTATCAAGTTCTTTTGGGTGTTCATTTATGTTTATTATCTATAGTTGTTGCAGTTTTCATTTACAATTTTAATATTGGTGAAGGTTAGTCTTTGTTTTTTATTTATAATGATTTTTAAGTTAAAGTACTTTTCGTATTGGAATGTAGTTAATTTTTTGCAAATGCAAATTACAATAAATTTGTCTAAGTTTTGCAATAATAAGAAATATAGTAAATTAAGTGCATTTTAATCCATGAATGACATATAGCACTTTCAGTAGAGAAGAATTGCATGTTGGTTTGTCAACAAACTCTAGAATAATTATAGCAGTTATTGCATTGGACTCACCATAATGACCCCAGGGAATATATCATGTTCTGGACATTGCCATAATATATGGTATCTCAACAGGTGAAGAAACTGACATCAAGAAGGATAAAGAAAAGGAAATCCTCCCCAAAGATGGACCTAAGGATATCTTGAAGGATATTGCACCAAAAGATGGTTCTAAAGAACCTGTGGAAGCTGTTAAGGAATCAACTGCACGGAAATCCACCCCCGAACCTCGATTTGACCCGGAGAAGTATGAACCTGTGGTAAAAACACCACCCGAACCGACCCGGGTCAAGTCGCCTGATCAGGTTGGTAAATGGGTATGTTTTCTCGGGACTTTTACACTCTCTTTTGTTCTTTTGTAGTGGAAAGTTCACGTTTGCATAGTGATGTTGTGGCTTGGTAATGCAATCTGCTTTAAGGCATCAGACAATTCTTTTGGTAAATTTTTCTGTTTTAGAGAAATTCTGTAATTTTAAATACAAGGACTGTTTACACCCTCAAATCTGGAACCCTTGGGACAAAGACTAAATTAGTTTTTGGGATTTTCATGTTTCCTGGGTCTTAGGTCATCCATCTGATACCCTTGACCTACCAGTAGACTCAAGTTTTCCTTCCACACGCTTGCACATACTAACTTGAACATCATTGTATACAGTACATATATTAAATAAAAAATAATTAAATTTAGTGTTTTTATAAGTTGAAAGTTACCTACTGTAGGTAACCTTATGTAACACTGAATCTAGGGCTAGTTTACATCTGATTTCCAGCAACTTCTCATGGGTGAAGACATTTGCAAGACACAAACACTACAGTATATACGTAAGATAGGAAAGTAGCTGTCCTAAGCACAGCATAAAATGTGCTGTCAAACAGTGGTGCCATCTATTGGATTTCCAGCAAAATCAGATATTTCCAGATGTGTTATTCTTGCTAGACATTTCATGAAGTCAATTGTTACCTTATTCAGCCATATATTTAGATGAATTATAAAATACTGTAGGTGTGTTGAATCTCCCAGACATTACATGTCTGCTGTCAGACGACAAACCTTAGCACAGCCATCTAGCAAATTTCCAACAAAACTTCACTATTTGTGCGTCACACAACAAGGGAGTCTCTTTTCCTCTCTTCTGTATATACAGTAGTCTGTGTACAGGAAGTAAGACAGAGTTCATAGATAATTAACTATCATCTGATTGAATAATTAACCTAATACCTTGATTTTTTTTTATATTTATGTATACTGTATAAGTAAAATACCTGTATTGTGTTCATGTACCCTTTGAAATTTAAATTGGTCAAATGAAACCAAAGATTCTAGGTAACTTATGCCCGATGCTTCTTGTGTCATATTAGGGCATACAGATGATGGTCCTGCTGTTTTCTTGAAAAAAAGAAGAGTTAGCTTAACACAGAAATTAATAAATCTAAAATTATTATTTTAAAAATGAATTTACAGCGTTTAGTCTAATAATTGTAATTACAGTAAGATACGGTATATTGTATCTTTAACATTATACTAATTAAGAAAAAACAAACCACCATAATACAGTATTAAAAATATGAAAATAAAGTTGAGGGTTGAGGCAGCACTCCTCTCCACAATATTACATTATTTATTATTGGAAATTGCTTTGATTTGAATATTTCGTTTGCATGACCATCTTCAAGAAGAAAAAAATTATGGTATCATTACATTGCCGTATACACATGTAACGTGCGACATGGTGGGACCGGCAAATATTCCTGATACCGGAACACATTCTCAATTCTAGTGATCAGCTATTTTTGTTATAGAGAATTCCAACATTGAGAGATATTACTACACTTAGTTATGAACTCTACTTGTAAATGTCTCCATGCATGATAAGTTGCTGAGGGTCAGATGTAAACAAACCCAAGATACAGAGTTATGTTCCCCTACCCTGGCAATTTTTAACTTATAAAAAAGACTGTACAGTAATTAATGATTTAACAAAAAAAAGCATGCATATAATGTTTTCTTTATTTTGTTATTTAAGAAGTAAAAAAAAGCTCATCAGAGTTTGTATGGAAGCAAAACTTCACATATCGAGGGAAAAAATTTACCTAAATCAAGGAAGAAAATGTCCAGTATTTAAGAGTCTCCAATTTTCTGAGGTCTGGTTTTGAGGGTCTGTCATATATTAGAAATAAGTACCAGTCTCAGTGCAAAAATTGTCAAATAGCAATGAAATAAACACAATCTGATATAAACACAATCTGATTAGGTTGACATAAAGGATGAAGTATATTTCATCTATTTAAATTTTATACATAGAGTAGTTTATACCCAGTTTCAATATGCCACAAAGTAGCTTAGGTTGCATGCTAGTGTTTGTGAATGTTTTAATTATCGCGCCATAAATTGAAAATCTTATTAAGGCCTTGAATTAACTGTATACATGAAATACTGCGCTGTGGATGACTGTTACTTTTCTTCATTGGACTATTTTGCTGACATTTGATGACCATGGATCAATGTAATCAATATAATAAATGTTTATAGTGCATGTGTGATTTGATTTAAGGTGTGTAAGGGATGTTAGAGAATAAACATCCATTCCGATATATTTAGGAGCCAGTTGATGCCCAGTACTTGCCAGCAGTGCATAACAGAGACGCGACCGACCGCCCAATCGGCTAACGAGCCGATCAGTGGTGGAGAGGATAAAAATAAAGTAAAAGTATATCCTAAAATAAGTTCAAAGGAAAGTGAGGTGGTCAATATTTTTTTACTACCAAATCAAAATGCAAGAATACATTTTTTTCAGCCATGAGTTACAGTATTTCAGGAGTTAATTATGTTAAAAGAATATTAGAAACTGTATGTTTCTTAGAGATTGTATTTATCTTCCTGTCATATGGTCTCTGTCAATTGTCTTTTCCTATCACTTCTCTTTTCCTGTTCTGTCTCTTCCTAGCATGTGTGTCTCTTCCTATTCAGGGGTTGATCCAGGGGGGTCCTGGGGTCCAGACTCCCCCTTATTATCAGAAAATTCCAATACTTTTTCTTTAAGCAGTATTGTACTCGGGCATTTTTGTATAGTAAAAAGTAGTTACTATTGTCCTCGAGTATCTCCTAATATCAAGTGCACATGGCTTCAAAATGGCCTCAAAATGCCCATGATGTTGGTCAGATTGAAAAAAAAATTCTGCTGGGGGGCTTACAGCACCCTCTCCTAGCTGGGTAGGCTCACTGTGTTCGCCAGGTTCTCTCACCAACAACTTCTTGGACCCCCTTCTTTTGATATTCCTGGATCCACCTCTGCTGTTATAACTCTCTCCTGATGATGCCTTACTTCCTGCTATGCCCCTCTTACTGCTATGCCTTACTTCCTGTTATGCCCCTCTTACTGCTATGTCTCACTTCCTGTTATGTATGTAGCCTCCTGTTGTGTTTCTTCCTGTCATATGTGTTATGTGTTTCTTCCTGTCATATGTCTTTCTCCATCATGTGTGTGTGTTTATCATTTCATTTTCATTTGACAGTTTCTCATGATCATCATATCTCAGTTTTACTCACCCTCACCTGGCTCTCACTTTACTCTCCTCAGTTTCCTCTTACACCCTCACTTGGCTCTCACTTTACTCTCCTCAGTTTCCTCTTACACCCTCACTTGGCTCTCACTTTACTCTCCTCAGTTTCCTCTTACTGCACACCCTCACCTGGCTCTCACTTTCCTCCCCTTTTTATCTTTGTGTTGTCCTCCCTCTAGCTGAGTACAGTAGTTATAGAGTATCTATAAAAAGTGAATGGCATGCTATGAATGCAAATTTTATATCTAATTCATGATGCTGTACTGTATATAAGTTTGTGCCTTTTGCATTCAGACACTTTATACAGTATTCAAGTTTCTTACTTAATTAGTAATAAGTTTTAACTGCTAATGAAATTGAATATAAATCCTTCAGATTTCATTTACTAAGTAACATACAGTATACAAATTTTGTTTTCTAGTGTACAGATATCAGATAAATTCTTTGCAGTTGAGCTTCTTCTTCTCTCTTATGTTTAATGATCTAATTATTTATGGTAATAATTAACAGTAATTATTTTTATTTATTTATTTTATTCAGGTTATGGTGAAAAGCCCAGACCCAGTGAACTGGACTGTTCCCCTAGACACCGGCAAGACGTTTACCGTGACGCACAACATCCCCGAAGGTATGAATTTCTATTTGGCTTGTTGTATATACAGTATTGTCTATATTTGACACTTAATCTTGATCCATATGACAGTGATATTATGCTGTCAGTGGAAATAGTAAACTGGGCTTAATTATTCTAAATATTGCATCTCTAAAACAAATTATCTGCCAGAGGTTGGTGGTTGAAACTGCTGCTTATGTCATAAAAGAAAATATCCGTATAAGATTTTTTATATAGCATGACATATATTTTGAGCATCAAATGAAATACTTCACTGAATCTGCAGTGCATTATTATGAGATTTCCATAAAAGGATGTTGATGTGTTGCATTTCAGCAGTACTTGAATACTTGTACATAAATTTGTAGACTCAGAAATGATAGTTTTTTTTACACACCATTATAATATTGGTACAAAGTCACTCTACTATCGTTGGTAAGATCTTAATAACCGTTTCTAAGATTACTATACTGTAACAGGGCTTTTTTCTCTTAGTTTTCTCTTGAAAAAATTACTGACACTTGGAAGGTAATAGGAAATATCTGTTCCATAAGATTATTCTATTTTTATGTATAATTTCCCCTGAGTCGATGGGATACAAATATGCTGCAGGTATTTCTATAATACAGTAGTTGTGAAGGATTAGTCATCTTATTTTAAAACCAAAATTTTTTTGTCTGAAATCTTACACATGGGCCATTGAGATTTTCCTCATGTTAGATGTATGAAGTACAGTATACAGTCATCAAGCTTGATGGGTTCTGCTTCAGTTTTACAGATTCACTGACTCTACCACTTCCTGTCCATTCTGTTGATTAGTATATACAGGTTGTACCTCTCTAGTCCGGCATTCTATGGTCTGGAAACTCCCGTGGTCCGGAACGATTTTAGTTTGCTCAATAGGTAGATAACCAGCCTTTTTTTTTTTTTTACTTATCTGAATTATTATTATTATTATTACAGGAGTATTACATTTTCGCCCCTCAGGCTCCAATGTGGGTCAGTGAACTGTGCCCGGGTGGGCTAATCCCCGTAAAAAAAACAAACAACAAAGCCGCGGGAAATTAAGGTTTGTTTACATCCGGCTGTTCGGCTCTCTCTCTCTCTCTCTCTGTTTGTTTATACAGAGTACAACATTTAACCCTTCAATGTATATGAACAGTAAATAAGTGTTGCTTTCATATTCTTATGTAGAGTAATTACGATATGTTTTCACATGTGCGCACTTACATACGCGATCTCACTTTTTTCTTAAACATTAATGGTTAGCTACTTATATTGTTCCATTTATTAACATTAAATAACATTACTTCAAACAACCATATTAATTTTTACATTAATTTTACTACAGCTACAACCAGGGTCTTATTTTCGTGTTTTATATGTAGAACCAATCAGTCACTGGTTTTGTAAACAGTAACGAAAACAATGCCGGGAGCCGTCTCGTCTCCTCGTGTAGTTTTAATATTCCACGAATTATTAATGAATCGTATTGTTCATTTTGCACACAAACATTAATTCTAAAAAAAAAATCAGAAACATTAATTAAAACATATATGAACAGTAAATAAGTGTTACTTTCATATTCTTATGTAGAGTAATGACGATATGTTTTTCACATGTGCGCACATACATACGCGCAGTCTCACTTTTTTTCTTTAACATAAATGGTTTGCTACTTTTATTGTTCTATTTATTAACATTAGATAACATTACTTAAAACAACCATATTAATTTTTTACATTAATTTTACTACAGCTACAACCAGGGTCTTATTTTCTTGTTTTATATGTAGAACCAATCAGTCACCGGTTTTGTAATCAACGAAAACAATGCTGTCTCATTTCCTCGTGTGTTTTAATATTCTTCGTATTATTAATGAATTGTATTGCTCATTTTGCACACATAAACATTAATTCAATAAAAAAGACATTAAGTAATAAACAATAATGAATCTTTTGTACATAAGAGAAATGACGCTGTTTACACGATTGTGCACGTCGTCTGAACTTTGGCGGGCCGTTCAAACCCGTCGAAATTCGAGTTTCCGCCGTCAAAATTTTAAATTATTTAGTGGGGTTTTTTGTGTCCAAATAAAAAACATTGAATTAAAAACTCCGTAATTTGAGAAGCTACTGTACGACATTTAACCCTTCAATATGTCTTCAAAGAGACCACGAAGCAGTGAAAGTGGTGCAAACGTAAGCGCAAGTCACTATCTGTCCAGGAAAAGGGTGAATTTCCATGATCCGGAAATTTCCATGGTTCGGCACCGGTCAGGTCCCGAGGTTGCCGGACTAGAGAGGTACAACCTGTAGTTGTAACCTCTATCTCAGAGACCTCCATGACTATACCCTTTCCATGCTAAGCTGGTCCGTAAGCCCTGCCCCCTGTATATAGCTACAAGTAGCTGATTGGTTCCCCCTGAGCGTTTTACCTCCCCCCAGACTGCGCGTATATAAGCGTGTATTTATATTGACCTTTTATTATAAATATTTAACATTTTCTAACATTCTCTCTGAAGTGCTAATGCCTTGAAATCATTTGCATTTTGATAGTCCAGATATTTAACACTATTTTAGATAATAACAGGTCTGCTTACCAATTGTGAACACATTTAGTTTGAATTTTCTATGAACCAATCGGCTATTAGGATAGAAGAGGGGCATGGCTTATGGGCCAGGTTAGTGTGGAAATACTATAGTTAGTGTAACCAGTACATGAGTACAGTGGTGCAGTACTTCTAAGAGGACTTTTAGTCTGAACTCCTCCTTAAGGAAGTCAGGGGTGCTATTGTTGTTTTGGCTGTTATATTGTTAGGTTGCAGTACTTGTGGACAGTGATACACCTATGGTACAGTATATGATTTTCTGATTTGTGATATTTCATTTTTAATAAGACAAAGTTCTCTGTCCAGGGATATGGAGAGGATAAATTGTTTTTCTATCAGATTTTGGTTCTTATAAATCTTCTCTGATATCATCTATGATCAGTCAGTCAATGATTTATTCCCATCAATAATTTAATTAGGAAACTTTTTGCCAGTTCTGTAGTTTCCTTGGCAATCACGGAGAGAATGATTTCTACAAATGGTGGTATGATAGGCAACCCCTCACCTCCAATAAGCCCTGTAAATTAATTAGTGATGCTGTCACTGGTTACCAATAAGTAGCATCCCCTTAGAGGTAGTGGTGAACCAAAGATGTTTGTCTTTTGTCTATACAGTACAGACTTTTGGAAGAAATAGCCTCCTTTCTGTGACAATCATTAAAGGTGAGTTACATAGCTGAAATAATCAGCAAATCTGAGCTTTGCTCTTGCTCATTGAAGTTTACATGAATATAATTGAGGTTTTGACAAGCTGTTCTAAATTTACCAATCACAGCTTAACAAGTACAGTATTTGGCATTAAAGGTGGTCGGCCCAGTTCTCCTGAGCCATAAATACCTTAGATATTAGTGATATACATGATTGATTTTATAATTTATCTAAGATCTTTTTGTATATCTACACAAAAGTATGATTAACATCAATTGCTACTTGTTTGTCAACCTGTTTACAAAGTTAGAAGAATACTCGTATACACAGATTTCCACTTATGGTGTCTGAAATGTAACATAAATTCCCATTTTGCCAATGAATGAACATAATGTTCTACTTGTACCTTGCTTTTGAGAGAGGAAATTACCTATCCAGTTTAGGGTCAGGGGTCAAGGCCAGTATTATTTAAACAGATATTTTGTCTGAACCGTAACTCTAGTTTCTGTTCACTGATGAACGTGATGTTGCATAGGCACCTTGAGAGGTAATAGGTAGTAGGAAGCTATCAAACAGGGAGGTATTACCGCCTGGGAAAATATTGGAAGCATAATGTGCCGTATTACATGACAAAAATTTTGATCAAGTCCCAGGTTACTGATTTGGCTGACTTTCTGCCTCATTTACATGCAATTGCAAGGTCTCAGTTATTTATCTAATTTTGACAACACAACATATATATTGTTTTCACTCATGGTCTATTTTATTTTTTCTATTTATTTATTTATAGTGCAATTTTTTTTCGTCTGCCTGGCCTAGATGTGGGTCGGTGATTTGTGGCCAGGTGGGCTAATCCCTATTTAAAAAAACAAAAACAATTTCTATTGACTATCTATGTCTGAGGTTGGGGATATACAGTGGCTGTCAGGGGTTTAATTGATTTTGCTTAGTACAGTATATTTAACATTATTGGTCATAGTCATAATCATTCACTGCTTATCCCTGATTCTTTTTATTTATTTATTTATTTATATTTCAAGGGGGGGGGGAGGCTCATATCCAGTGTTAAACCAACTGATGGAGCTCTACACTCTTATGAATTATACTTTGTGTTTCATTGACTGCTACTTTATCATTCTTTGTCTTTAATTGTATACTGTTTCAGCTTGTACCTATCTGTTGTTTCTTTCCTACCATCCTGCTTGTAAGTGCTTGCTGATACACCCCTTGTTCTTTCTTATTTAGATGATTTAGTTATCATCTGAACAAAAGCTCTGTGTCAGTACATCCAGATCTTTGTCTAGTTGTATAACACTTAATAGTCTTTCAGCGAGTGGGTTTGTCCACACATTCTTGTTTCTTATCACAAATCAATAACAACTGTTGTGATAACCATTACAGCTTGGAGATATCTCCAACAAGTGATTGAAATTTTACTGAATCGCCCTCGTCCTTTCTTGGCACTTGTCACCCTACTAGGGTTTTGGACAATCTCTCACTTTGTAATAAGTATTACGCATGCTCAGGCTCTTCAATGTATACCTGAACATGTACTGGTGTTACTTTAGAATCCGTAACACTAGAGGGTGTTGAGGCTTTTAGTGGCTGGAGTGCTTGAAAAAGCCTCTATATATATAGCCACATCTCAAGTACTAACTGCGGGAAACAATATACTGTACAGTACTGTATTAATAGCCAGATGAGTGTTGAAATTTTTGAGAATTAATTCGGATTCCAGTGAGACTATTTTGGGGGGAGGATGGGATTGCTACTTTTCAAATAGGGTGAAATGTTTGTTTGTTTATAATTATTGATAAATAGAGATTGTGTATAATATTTGGTGTCATCAAAATTTTAGAGCCAGCATGCATATCTTGTGTTGTATGTAATGTTGTTGTCTTAAATCAGTTATTTCAGAATATATTTCTTCCCTCAGCTCTGATTGTAATATTTTACCATTTTCTTCACTAAATATCACTTATCACACTGGTTTCCTACACTAACTTAGCAAAGAATGCTTTAAATTCCCACCTTCTTATTTATTAGTAGAGAGCACTTCAATTTCCTACAGAATATTATAACCTAAAGGAATAAGGCTCCAACATGTCTTTGAAATGAATAGTTATTTAGCATCACAATAAATACTATACAGTATGTAGAATTTCATATAAAGTATTGATATTAGATACTCCATAGTCATCTAGCTCCTGGTTACCATTAGATACTCCATAGTCATCTAGCTCCTGGTTACCATTAGGTACTCCATAGTCATCTAGCTCCTGGTTACCATTAGATACTCCATAGTCATCTAGCTCCTGGTTACCATTAGATACTCCATAGTCATCAAGCTCCTGGTTACCACAAAAGTTGATGTACTGTACAGACTAGTTAACCTCCTTTCATGTTTGTAATAGATGCAGCAGTTTCCACCACTTAGTTAAATGTTTTATTGGCTGAAAACTGTAATCACTTCTTTACTAAAAAGCAAAACTGTGGTACAATCAAACCACACCCAACTATGCATTAACACCCCAGTCTTGGTTCATGGTAAAGAGGTGGTTGAACTTACTGTGGTCTTGTGAGTGCATCATGATGACGTCAGATGTACTGCATTCGTAATATAAATTTGGGGTAATGTACAGAGACTGACAGTGTTAGAATATTTCTGCCCAGCATATTGCCAGTTGGATAAATTGTGTGATGAACTCACTGTTGTAGAAGCATCTATTGTCATCCATAAGTTATTGGGGTAATATTATTGATCGGTCATTGCATATATAAGATATAAGATTGATAATTTTTCTTATATTCTTATGGTGGTTAAATAGCCAACCAAAATTTTGAGAATGTGCATTTAATTTGATAACTTTAATAGCATTAGGGTTTAGCATAATTTTTTTAGGCCTGTTTTTCATTAGTTTATTTGGTTGTTAATTTATTTATTTATATACTTTTTTTTGTATACTATACAATATTTTTTGCAACATGAACATTTTTTGTACTCATATGATGCATCAGTTCTCAAATAGATATATTAAAAACTTAGTCAACAAATTTTCCTCTATTTTAAAAATAAGATCTAGGAAAAGAATAGATTAGGCATATCCCAGTTTTGAAGAGCCCATTAGTCACTTATGCATGGTGTCTTCCCAACACAAAAGTGACGAAATCAGTGACTACAAGTCCTAGAATACAGTATACAAGGCTCATTCCTTAATTCACTTTGTTAATACAATACCAACTGATTCTTAGCTGTCAGAAATAGAATTCACCACATCAGTGTAGATGAAAATTTAACATCTGCATATGGGGTGGTTAACTTGGTATTTTCTATGACTGCTAATCCCTGAGCGTCACACAAATACCTGCATGTATAACTCTAGGTTTTTGTTTTTCGTCGTAGCCACTCACTGTTTGAGAATACCAAGAGGTACGTTAGGGAGACCTAGCTGCCACGAAGACCTGTTAGGACCATTAGGGGTCATATGCTATGACCACCCTTGAGATCATCTTAGCATATATCAAAGTTTTACTGAGGTATATTATTCAATTTAAACCGGCTAAAAGTATACAGTATTTAGTATAATCACATTAACATCAGTTGGAATTATTAGTGTAGTAGCCATTTCGAGTTTATCCTTTATCTAAATACTTCTGTACAGTAAATTTAGGCAGTATTTGCAAATTCTACAGTAATATCTTTATGTTTTTGCATCCTTTATGTTGCTGGGCCATACTGATGATTAACTGAAAACTCATTCCAGTATATCATTAGTAAAATTTCCTGTACATGACTAATTGCTAAGCTGACCTCAAGTAATATTGAAGGATTCCCGACTGAAGTCTGTTATGTCAGGCCAAAGTAGTTGTTAAGTAAATGGGATATACAGTGAATATCCTTTCCCCTACCTCATATACCAACTATTGCAGCTGATATGCTATTTTATTATAGACAACAACATAATTACTGATAGTCATTCAGACATTTATGGACGATAAGACTATCATTGTATAAATATAGATTACATACACCGTTTCTTGTTTAATAATTATGAACAATGTGCCTTAGAAACTCCCAGTTACTGATCATTACCTGACTTTCTTGTGTTAAACCTCAGTAGCAGTACTTAAAACATTTTACAATGAATTATATCCATTGGTTTGGCTCTTACACAAGGAAGCAGGTTAGCAGCCACCATAATAAAGAATGATAGAAAGCAGAAGGCAGAATAGGGTAATAAAATGGGAAATATGAAAAGGTTAGGGATTTTGAGAACGTGTCTTTAAAGAATATTTTGGAGAATGTTTTGTTGATCTTTAAGTGATTCTGAATGTATATTTTAGAGTAAACACAAAAACATATTAATAAGATGGTTTGGGAGTAAAAAAATTGTCAAGTGTAAAGCTAAACAAGATTTGTTAAGAAAATAGGAAGCAAAAAATAAATAAAAAATGGTAGAAAATGTATAGGTATGATTCAGAAGTAAAAGAGTAAAAGATGGGAGAGAGAGGAAGAAGGAGGGGGAAGAGGGATGAGGTGAAAGACAGGCATGAACGTCCAGGATGCAACAGTGTGTGGATATGATTGGAAAACGAGATGTCCAGTGATTTATGGCAGTGGTTACCAAACTTTTCAAATTCACGGACCTGCGGAGAGTGTGGAATAAATTCTGTGGACCTGTAATTGTAAATATTTGGAACTGAAAATATATTGTTCTATAAATTATTAGAAATACACCAAAAATATACCTTTAAGACATTTATTTCACTAAACATTGGTAGCAGTGAGGCCCCACTGTAATATGTACAGATGCATACAGTATATAGTGTGCAGTACTGTAATATCCCGATAGCCTGAACAATTGGTGGAGAACATATCCGTGTCGAGAGATTTTCGGGTATTGAGACGAACCCTTAGCCTGGAAAAAATCTCACATTTATGGAATTTTTCCGGGCATTGGTGAATATTTCTGAGACTGACGTATGTGTCTGACACGGAGCACTGTTACTAGGGAGACTTAGCTGCATTCAAACAACCACAGAACTGTATTCATTTATGTTACCACTGCTGTACAGTATAGTAAATAAACAAAATATACTACTGTATATATTGTACTATACTGTACTGTACTTGCCAGCAGATGCTGTCGTCTTGAGCCTGTAATGCAGACAGGCCAAATGGTGATATGATGATACAGAATGGCCTGCTTTTGTCCTGTACCATCTACTGTAGGTGATGCTGTTACTCTACTTTCCCTCCATGAAAGAGGGATTATACACATGCTGTATACTGTACACACACCCTCTACACACTGGCCCATAGTAGGCATGCACTGTTCGCTCTGCTATGTACTACGTATATGTATACCGGTAGTCACACTGAATGAACTGTATAGTTTGCTTAACTGTACGGTATTCTCTTTTACATCTTGACACTGCTTTAACGTTTTCTTTGTCAGTTGTTTCCTGGTACAGTAATGCACAACACAATGTATACGAGTGAGCGAGCAAACAAACTTGTACAATGGCAGTGACAATGATTTATGATTAGTCCTGATGCTAGGGTTTGAGGAGATAGGCTGCAAGATACATCAGCTAGTCATAGGCATCCCATGCAGTCACATGACAGTAGTAGCCAATCACAGCGTATGAGCACTCTGAGCCTACGACCTAAGTTCTCCATGCAGCTAGCCCACTCACACACTTGGTTGACACATCCTTGGTGCATGGTGCAATCTCCCAGAAATTCATTTGAATGCCTGGAACAGAGAGATGTTTTTGTAATTTCTCAGAATCTTTATTTTATTTAATTTTTTTGGGTATTGGAAAGGTCCAGGGATTGAAGATTCCAGATATCAGGGATACTGTATTACTATTCCTGTGTTCTTATAGTCTTTATACACCATGATAGGCGATTGTAATCTAATAAAAGTAATAACTTGGGAAACAACAGAGCAGAATGAAATACATTCTAACTTTTGGCCGATTTACTAAAGGCCGCCCAGGGGTCAGCTGACCGTTGCCGCAGATTAAATATACTGTATATATATACTGTATATATACGTATATATTTTTTTCTTCAATTAATTGAGAACTGTAGTAGTGTTAATGAGAACAAAGTTTAAAAGAATTATATTTTACTTAAAAATTATAAGCAAAGTCCATACCTGGAGCTGGCAGATGCCCACCCCATAAATTTAGAAAACTGCGAGGGTAAACTTTTTTAGAGTGAGAGTTGTGAACTCTTGGAACAACCTGCCAGAGAGTGTTGTGACAGCACCGAGTGTAATCTCTTTCAAGACCAGACTTGACCAACACTGGAGCAGGTTCCGATACATTCAGGAGCCATTGCATGCCCAGTACTTGCCAACAGTGTGTAACAGTGACATGACCGACCACCCAGGCGGCTGACGAGCCGATCTGTGGCGAAGGGGATAAAAGTAAAAATTAAAAAAAAAAGTAAAAGTAAAATAAATGATCATAAAAAATCCAACAGGCCAGTAAACCTTAAACCATGGACCAGCACCAGTCCGCGGCAGACCATTGATTGGGAACCACTGGTTTATGGGGATGGACATGCTGCTGATGTGTGATGCGAGTTGTATGAATTGATGGATACACCAAAAGAGGAAGGCCATAGTAAAACACAACTGGTATACTGTATTGAAATATTATCTGAGTGGATGCAAACGTTGCCCATGAACCATTACCATGGCTGGGGAAAACGTGGAACTAGTGTCACTGTTACAATTAAATAATGTAGTGTCTTATATCACTGTGCAAACTGTTAAGATGTCAACACTTAGTCGATTTTGGCACAATTATCATGTGGTCTTTGTCTGTGTCCATCAAACTTACCAAGTTTGGAGCTAATCCACAAACAGTTTTGAGTTATTTTGGGAACACAGACAGGCAAGGGTAATGGATGAACAACAGCAAATGAGGGAAAATTTGTTTTGCATTTGATTCTGTCCACCCGTCACCATAGCTGGAAGCAGCTTACAAGATTAAGTAAGAATGCTGCCAATAACAGGAATATTTAATTCAATTATACTTTCAAATTAGACAGCAATTGTATCCTGAACATTTTTCCTCTTCAAAACTATCCAGATACATATCAAACTTAATTGATTCTCAGTTATTAGAGTTGAGAAAGTGTAATAATCTGACAAGATAGTGGAACCAATTATGCCTAATTTATGTTTTGTGAAATGGTGTTAATTTTTACTTCAGCATTGATTGAATATTTTATCACTATTCACTTTGTACACTGAGATAATATTAATATTGATATATTAATAAGTCTCCTGTCTTCTTTTACTCTTGTAGCTTCATCCATCAGTACTGTACTTATATTCACCATTCATGATTTTCTATCGCTGCTCTCGTATGATCCAAATAATCTACAAAGTCTTAACTCAGGCCATCTCTTGTGGGGTATGCAAGTCTCCTCACACCGTCAACTGCACTCTTTGAAATCATTATTAACCCATAATGGTGGGTATTGTATATTTTCATGCACTGCCCACCCAGGATGCGGTATATTTCACTATGTAGAAAACTGAGCAAATCGCGTACGATAATGTTGTTCAAATACATGTAAAACACGTCCTAATTGAGACATTTAAATTTTTTGCATACCATTAGAAAGATGATTTTTTTCTATAAATTAATATTTAATAAATACGAGAAATAATAATTTCTTGGAGAAATCACAAGTTGAACTGGGATTACACTTTGCATGTTTTCTGTCTACTGCCCTTTATGCATTTTCCTCCCAAATATCATGTGGTGTCTACCACCCTTTAAGGGTTAAATTTTACCCACTTAGTGGATGTAGTACAGTAATATCTCCGTTAACCAGAATCCCCCAAACCCATAACTTTTCGATAGCCGGAATTGAAATTTTCTCGGAAAATTGTTCCCAAAGCCGAGATTTTCCGGAAAATTCCGACTTTCAGAATGATTTTCCAAGGGGCACATTTTCCGATAAATTCTGAGAAAATTTTCCCGATACTGTACCCGGATTTTCCAGGGATGGGGGAGTTTTTTCCGGTTTTGAGAGATGAAAAGTACACACATTTTCCAGAACTTCCAAGAAAATTTTTCCGGTAGCCGGAAAATTCCGGGGATGGGGGATATTTTTCCGGGTTCAAGAGATGATGTAATGGGCAATTTCTGGAACTTCCGAGAACATTTTTCCGTTACCCAGAAAATTCCAGGGATGAGGGATTTTATCGGTTTTGAGAGAGTCTTGTCGTTACCCGGAAATCTCTAATTCCGGAAGTGCTCTGCACCAATTGTTCTGGCTAACGGAGATATCACTGACCTTAGGGTTGTTTGTTTGTTCCTGGGGCACCTGCAAATCAGAACTGGCCTCATTGATTCCTTGTGTACCTATAAAAGGCTTAGTCTTCAATGTACTGTATATACCTCCAGTGAGCCGTCAAACCAATGGGACCCACTTTCACACATGCCCATATCTCACGCTGACTCCTTGCACATTGTATTCTTAACTTCTTTTCATTTTTCATGGCTCACATTGTATCTCTCATTTCTTTTCATTGCTTTGTTATACTGTTATTGTTTGCCTCAGTTTACCTGTAGTCAGTGATACATCATTTAGTAGACCTCACATATCTAAATTTATACACCTTCAAGTTTGTCCTTATTACATGTTACTTAGCTCTCTCAAATATACCAGTTTCTTTTAGCATTTTCCTCTGCCTGACTCAACAAAGACAATGATGAATTTTATCCATGTACAACAATTGTGTCAGCTTGTATATTCCATTTGATATATGTATTGAGGAACCATGGTGATCAAGCCCTTAATTTCAAAACATTTACATTGTCACTCAGCCACACACACACACACACACACACACACACACACACACACACACACACACACACACACCTTATCAACATGGAATAGTCTTCTTTGCAAATCACCACAAAAGCTAAAACTTCTATAGCTTCACTTCTGTTTATATTATTGCATTTTCTATTTTAAGTTCATTAGTTTGGCTAATACTGTCTCTTTTTCTTATTCCAAACTTTCATAAAAAATAAAATAGTGAAAATATGGGAATCAGCAAGAGTGTGTGGTTGACCAGAAAACATAGTGTTGAGTGGTGTTAGGGTTGGATGTGCTGCTAGTTAGTGATGTTGGGTTGTATGAAATGACGAGATTAAATCAGATTAATATTTGGGGGCCTTGTTTAGTAGAGGGAACCATAATGGAAAGTATTTGTTAAAGTAGTTGTAGAGATTGAATGACAGAAAATGTGTTTGCTCTTGATTTTAGCCAACTTAAACTAGAATGGGAAAGGCGTGCAACTCTTTCTTCTGTGAGATAACATTTCTCGCAACAGTATCAGACTAGAATATTATTTGTTAGTGAATTCATGCCTGAGTAGAGTGTAATCGTCATCATCAGTGTTTTATGGCCATTTTCCACATTGAATGGGATAGACATGATTACTTGATTGTATGGTGTTCCAGTAGGCAAATTTGAGGCAAGATTTACAGCTGGATGCCTTTCCTGTTGTCAACCCACTTTTACAGGGTGGGAACTAAGCATTATATGTAGGACTTCCAAGTACCTGTATCCTATTAGCTGGAAAGGCAGTATCACTACTCCTTGAGGATTACCTTCCTACCTGTAAATGTAAAGTTATGTACACACACACACACACCTGGGTGGACTTGAGGTGCCCTGCAAATCAGTGACCCTAAGGCTCCCCCTTAGTTCATCATTATAAATTGTATATAAATTTTATATAATATGTGCAGTTTTATATGAAACTTGCTTTCAAAATAGAGGTGTAGGATACAGTATTTTGTTTTCATCTGTCTATTCACAAGCAATTGTGCTGGAAATCCTCAGTGGTGACTGCAGAAACATGCTTTTGTCTCCTAATAGTTAGTAATTGAACACAACTAGTTAACGTAGAGACTTTTGTGTTAAATTGATAGTTTATTTTTTTGTTTTGTTAGGTGCCTTCTTATTTCTTCAGCTACAAAGAATATTCACATTACAAACCAGTGTTCAAATTTATTAGTCTTCCTGTTTTTGGGAGAATGATAATTTTTTCAGGTGTAGGATTTCTTTAGTAGATTAACTCATTCAGCAGATTTAAAAAAAAATTATTGCAGCAGCCTAGTCAATACAAATGTCCTGATCCTGTGCTGATGTGTACAGTATATTGTACCGAAGTTTTTTGACACATTATCTCTCTAAAAAAAATATTATCTTCTGTAATTTAAATATATGTTGTAGTCAATGTATTTTAGCAGATTTATAACATACACAGTAGTACAGTATATTAAAATTTCTCTGAGTCAGATACACTGCCCCTGTTGGATTACCTTGCTCATCCGTTCAGTATAACTCATGATTGATGAAATACTGGTGTTATCCACAAAAATAAGCATTCATTTCAAAATAATCACAATGCACACAATTGCAATGGATGAATATATGATCTGCTGTTCATTCAACCTAGTGAGTGAGGGGTATGTGATGCTCATGATTGCACCCATGCTGTATCATGCAGGAAAACACTTGTAAGAGAGAAGAAAAAATTCGGGTATATCATAAGTAGAAAATGTTAAAGTTTTTTCGAGACTTAGTGACTGACGTTCTTATTTTTTATCTTTAGTAGATTCTAGTTGAAAAGAATGAAGATTCATGTAAATATATTAATCTAAGGATGTTTTATATTAAATGTTTCCTCCACCTAGATTTAACCATTGGCATGTTGACAGTTGCCATGAAATATTTTTTACTTTTAGCCATCTTTGTGAGTCAGAGGCTCACTAGCATCCGAGGGAACATCTGAAGAGTCTAGTTATATATCATTCTTGTCTTGAGAAATTCTTGGTTTGGCAAATAACTGAAACAGTCACTATACAGTACTAGTACTGGAAAATGGGTAGTTTAGTTATTAGATAAATGAGTTGGTTACTGATTGGTTATCCTTAGAAATGATTAGTTTGATCATCATATAGTTGGCACAATCACCTCTTGCTAGGACTGAGAAATGGTTAGCACGGCTGTCACTGAGGTAAAAATCACTTCTTTCTTGTGCTGAGAAATTGATTTGGTTATTAAAAAGCGGAGTCAGATACTGTACCTGTACCCAACACCAAGAAATAAGAATGTACCAAAGGAATTAGGGTTGCCTCAGAAGAGATAGAACATTTAAGAGGAAAATTATAAAAGAAAAAGTATAAATTGATGAATAGTGTTGATAAAAAATGTTATTTGCTTTTGTGATAAGTAATGCTCAGTGACCAGTACAGTACGTCTGATTAAATAACTCAAAGTTTCAGTACAGTACTGTATTACACTCGCATATAGTCTTTGTGTCTGCGGTTATTTTTAGCCGTGATCTGAAAAAAATGGTTATCTGCATAAGGTTGGATTGACTTTATATATGTAAATTTAATTTTGATGAAAAGACAACAGCTGTTTATATGGACTAAGGTCAGGATTCCAAAATAGCAGTTTAGAACAAAGAGTCCCATCAGGCTTCTAACAGCCCCCTACTACAGCTAGACTAGATGGAGTGTCAGCTATACCAGAGTGCATGGTTGATGTGCCAATAGCCGTTCCCTGTCCTGTTGGATTGCTCACATTCGCTGTGCTCTTTCTTTTCTTTCAGACTACTTCTATCTGCTTGTTTTTTACCCTTTATAGCTAAAATTAATATAAAATCATTAATTTCTGTCTATTAAAGGACAAAAACTTGTAAGATTGTGTTAGTCAAAAGTTGTGAAAAGTCATTGCGAATGGTTCCTTTGTGTTTGACATCATTGTTTATTCCCTTGTACTCAATCCAATTTACAAAGCACAACTTGTCTATTGTATAGTATGGTCCCAAGTTTTGACAATGCACTTCGGCAAAATCCCTGCACTTTAGTTCGACACTTTTGTTATATATATACATATATATAATGAAATTACATCAGAATATTTCCCTTACTATTATAATTATTATTTATTATATTTATGGTCTTCATTTTCAGATTGTACTATTGTTTATGATAGTGTTATCTTTCTAATAAACCATTTTAAGCACATACTGTTGATGCCAAAAATATTCTTCTTTTGCTGAAGCTTGGCATGTTTGTCTTTTGAACAGCTCCATAGTCCGTCTCAAATCCATTTTCTCGAACCCGTACCAATGTCACCGTTTTGGCAAATAATGTCTCAAACATATTTGTTAAAAAAATATACCAAACATACATGTGTTGTATTTAGTGTGAAAATGAAAGTAATTGCTGCTCGTGTAAAAGTTTGAGACTGATACTACATACTGTACAAACCAGTTATGTAGTGGTGTCACTTTCTTACAATATTCTTTTTTCCTTGTGTTTTTTGGCATTGATGATGCAGGGTATCATAGTTCAGAGGAGAGTGATAAATTTTACAACTCAACATATCACATATGTCACAGGAGTTAGAACAAATGGTAGTGAATGAAGGGAAGTGTGTGTTTGTTGAAGGTTCTGGTCACCCTGCAGTATACAGTACAATACTGTACAGTACAGTACAGTACAGTACAAAACTGTACAGTGCAGTGCAGTACAGTACAGTATTAAGAAAGTCTTGCAAGAGTAGGAAAAAATCATAATTTTTACCTGACAGAAACAAATCCTGGCACACCTGGTGGTGCTGTGTCTGATGTCAGCCTCCACATCTGGGAGTTGGTAAAATATTTGAACAACCAGATGTCTTAAAATGATTGATTATGGAGATAATTAAGGTGAAATGAAGAGTGGGTGTCTTTTATGATATAGAAACTGTCTAAACTTAGAATTTACCACTACAGTATTGTTTGTATATATATATATATATATATATATATATATATATATATATATATATATATATATATATATATATATATATATATATATATATATATATATATATATATATATATATATATATATATATCTGAAAGCCATGTACCCATTAAGGCATGCATACATAAAAGCTCCTTGCCTTATTATTTCTTAGCTGATGTAGTCATAAAATTTACTGAATTTCTACTTTGAGAGTAGAACATTCTGTTGCCTGGTTAAGAATCAATATTCACGCGTACAGTCGTTAGGACATTACAAAGAGCCAGAATGAGAGACAATTGGTACAGTGTTCTTGAGAATGTGACCTGGCTGAAGAGCTTTCAGTTGCTTCCAGGTGTCTGTTGTGGCAGTCATTGTCTAGTTTGTGCATTATGATCTGCTTCTCATTGTTAACATTAGCAGAAATAAGTAGTTTTTCTTACAATTTGTTAGTTCTCTGAGTGGACTAGCATATCCTTGATGAATTAGTAGTGTCAAATAATTGTCAGCTTAAGTAATTACAGAATAAGTAAATAAATACTCAGTCTTTTCAAGAGCCACAGAACCTAAATATTAGTTAACGAACCTTTACATTATTCCAAAATTTACAAAGTGGACATTTCTCTCAGACTGATAACTAATGTTTGAAATTCTTTACCAGGTGAATCAGCACGTGGAACTCCTTCCTCCGAATACCGCCACGTGTTGGAATCCCGCACTCGCCAAACACCCGAACCTACCAAGATAAGCCAGGGATCCCTCGCTGGCACACCCGTGTCCTCCATTGCCTCTGAAGCCAAGTCCCATTCTCAGGAGCAACCTAAGCCTATCACTGCCACAACTGTAGATCCTAAGGTTGATGATAAATCTGTTGAAAAGAAACCAGACCCTACTCATACTCCTGATACCAAGATCACCGAGGGAAAGCCCTTAGAAGGTGATAAGTTTAGTTCTAAGTTAGATGCCAAAGCTTCTGAAACTAAGCCTTATGAAATAAAGAAAGATACAAAATTAGCAGAAGTTAAGGAAGAGCCTAAACCAACTACTTTAAAAGAATTAGAGAAAAAATCACTAGAATCGAAGGTGCCAGAAACAAAACCTTTTGAATCGAAGGTGCCAGAGACAAAACCTTTTGAGTCAAAGGTGCCAGAGATAAAACCCTTTGAATCAAAGGTGCCAGAAGCAAAACCTTTTGAATCAAAGTTGCCAGAAACAAAACCTTTTGAATCAAAGGTGCCAGAAACAAAACCTTTTGAATCAAAGGTGCCAGAAGCAAAACCTTTTGAGTCAAAGGTGCCAGAGATAAAACCCTTTGAATCAAAGGTGCCAGAAACAAAACCTTTTGAATCAAAGGTACCGGAGATAAAACCTTTTGAATCAAAGGTGCCAGAAACAAAACCTTTTGAATCAAAGGTACCGGAGATAAAACCTTTTGAATCAAAGGTTCCTGAGACTAAACCTTTTGAATCAAAGATGCCAGAGATAAAACCAAAGGAATCTCTGGTTCCAGAGCCTAAATCAACTCTATCAATGGCACCTGATACAAAGGCACCTGAAATGAAAGCTCCTGAGCCCAAAAAGCCAGAGCCAACTGCTGAGCTCAAGAAATCAGAACCACCTTTTGATTCTAAGCTATTCCAGTCACAACCCCTACAACAACAGCAGCAGCAGCAGCAGGGTCCTTCCAGCCCACCTGCACCCACACAAGCTTCTCCTATGGACATAGTCCCTCCTTCAGGTATATTTTCTTGGAATGACTCTAATGACATCCCCTCTGATGCACTCTCTTCCTCTGTTCTCACTACCTATGACTTCCATGATAGATCCACTTCCCTATTTGTACCCGAGTCCTCTATTCCTAATGAATCTATTTTACTAGAGAACTATTTCCCAGTCCCTTCAGACTCTTTCTACAAAAAAGTTTCTGAAGAAAAATTACAGTCACCTGTGCATGAAGATGATACTGATGCTCACTCATCTCAATCTTTTGAGGAAAATGACTCTGCTGTACATTCACCATCCTCTCTGAATGATGATGAGCAGTCATCATCATCTCTGCTTGATGATATTCATTCCCCATCATCTCTAATCAATGGTGTTCATTCCCCATCTTTGCATGATAGTAATTCTCCATCTTCTCAGATAGATGTTTCATCCTCATCTTCTCTTCATGAAGATGTGTATTCTTCATCTTCTTTGCATGATGATGTACATTCCCAGTCTTCTCTGCATGATGATGCACTTTCCTCATCTTCTCAGCTTGATGAAGCACAGTCCCCATCGTCTTTGCACGAAATGATTTCTCTTTCCTCTCATCAAGATGATATTTCTTCTTCACATTCTTTACAGGAGGACATTCACCCCCCATCAGTACATGAGGATATTTTTTCTCCACCTTCACTTCATGAAGTAGATCATACTTGGTCTCCCCATGAAGAACCTCAGTTACAGAAGGATATGCATTCCCCATCTCCTCTTGGTAGTGTCCATTTTCCATATCCACAGGAGGATTCACATTTCCCATCTCTACATGATGAGATCCATTCTCTGGCTGTGCAGGAAGATGTACTTTCTCCATCTCTGCATCAAGAAGTCCATTTCCCATTTGTACTAGAAGAAATCCATTCTCAATCTGTACATGAAGAGGTTCATTCCCCATTGGTACATGAAGAGGTTCATTCCCCATTGGTACATGAAGAGGTTCATTCCCCATCTGTAGATGAAGAGCTTCATTCCCCATCTGTACATGAAGAGGTTCATTCCCCATTGGTACATGAAGAGGTTCATTCCCCATCTGTACATGAAGAGGTTCATTCCCCATCTGTACATGAAGAGGTTCATTCCCATCATTGTAGATGAAGAGCATTCCCCATCTCATGAAGAGGTTCATTCCATCTGTACATGAAGAGGTTCATTCCCCATCTGTACATGAAGAGGTTCATTCCCCATTGTACATGAAGAGGTTCATTCCCCATCTGTACATGAAGAGGTTCATTCCCCATCTGTACATGAAGAGGTTCATTCCTCATCTGTACATGAAGAGCTTCATCTGTACATGTACTTCATGCTTCATTCCCCATCTGTACATGAAGAGGTTCATTCCCCATCTGTACATGAAGAGGTTCATTCCTCATCTGTACATGAAGAGCTTCATTCCCCATCTGTACATGAAGAGCTTCATTCCCCATTTGTACATGAAGAGGTTCATTCCCCATCTGTACATGAAGAGCTTCATTCCCCATCTGTACATGAAGAGCTTCATTCCCCATCTGTACATGAAGAGGTTCATGCCTCATCTGTGCATAACAAGACCAATTTCCCATTCGTATATGAAGAAGACAATTCTGCATCACTTGAGGATCTTTCTTCTCAATCATCTCATGGAGATGTCCAGTCTCAGTTTCCCCTTCACATGAGTACTCATTCTCATTCTCCTATACATGTAGAGGTCCATTCCCCTTCTTCTCAACAAGAAGATATCCATTCCCCATCTCATCAACTTGATGTCACTTCCCCATTTTATCAGAATGAGGCTAACCCCTTCCTGTCTGATGATAAAATTAGTTATCCATCTCTACCTGAGAAGACTTACTCTCCATCTCTTCCTGAGGAGACTCACTTTCCATTTCTTCCTGGAGAGACTCACTCATCTCAGCATGGAATTCTCCAGTCCCCTACTTTACAGGAAAACATCCATATTCCATCTTCTCTTCCAGAGGATGTTCATTCTCCATCATATTCAGACAATGTATATTCCCCCTTTTCTCTTCACAATAGTAATCATTCACCTGCACTTCATGAGAATGATTCCATTTTCAATTATCCAGGTTCTATCCAAGAAAATGATTCCAATGATAATTCATTATCCTCACTTGGGGAGAAGGATTCACCATTTCATGAGGATATATATTCTCCATCATCCCAACTAAAGAATGTCCAGGCATATGCATCATCACATGAAGTTACTGAGTCCCCCTCAATGTTTGAGCATCCCCACATGTCTCATCAAGAAAATGAAAACACTGATTTATCATTTTCTCTGCATGTAAATGAAATGGATTCAGACATTGAAGAAATACATTCACCTACACAGAGCGAGTTGCATGTAGAAGAAATTGAGAATGATTCAGATCAACCTGGTTCACTTCCTGAGGTCAAGCCAAGTTATGTAATTGAAGATGTGGCAGACAGCAGTTCTGAACATAATGACAGTGATATTGTAGTAATACAGAAGTCTTCAAATGTGATAGCAGCAGAATCATTCACAGGTGTTAATGAAAATGAAGATTTTGGGTCCTACTCTTATGAATTTAAAACTGAAAATCTGTTAGAATCTTCATTACCAAATACTCAGCTTGAAGACCTTGCAGAATCAACAGTTTTAATGAATCCACCATCTGACTTCCCCAATGAGCTGATGACACCCTTTGACACAAATATGATCTTGAATACAGATCAATTAGAAAATCCTGTGATTGACATCACCCCTGAGTTCGAGTTGAGTGGTGCATTAGAAACCGCCATGTTAGAAATAAAGTCACCAAATGCTGAGATCAAAGCTAATGTGTCTGTTGCATCTACTCCTGAAAGTAGTCTGGAGTCGATGGTCATTAAATCCGATGCTGAGCCTGAGCCTATTAATGTGAATCCACTATTTCCAAATGATATGCACAGTTACCAAGAATCTTCTCCTGACATGATTAAGTATGAGGCATCCACAGCTAATGTGAGTCAGAGTTGTCAATTGTCAGATTTGAATGAAAATCTAGAAAATACTTCAGATTCATTTGTGTCTGATTGGGAGACACATGAACTGGATTTTCACCCAGTTGTTGAAGGCCAACAAGAGAGTGCAATTGAATCTCAGTTATTGGAACAAGAAATAGAAAATTCTGATGATCTGAGTGTACTTGAAATTAAAGCAGCACATTCTTTTGATTCCTTTACAGTTGATGGAAAACAAGAAAGTATCCCCAAGTTTCCCATTGCTGAGAAAGATCAAGAAATCTCCATGGTATCTTCAGAATTTGAGACAGGACCTGTAAGTCATCCCATGTCTGTCTTTGAAGTAGAGCCAGAAAATAATGAACAGTCTATATTTGAGAAGCAAGAAGTTACCTCAGATGTTGTAGCTGAAGAGACTTTTGAGGACCTGAAATCTTCTGTGGTAGAGCAAGTAGAAATCCAGGAAAGAATCTTAGACTCAGATATTAAGTCAGGATTTTCATATGAATGTGGTGGTTCTACGGATGAGGTTGATGTTCATCCACAGTCAGTTGACTATGACACAAAGGTAGAACCCTCTCTTGACAATTCAGCATCTTTACTAAAGATTACCACGGAATTTACCCTGAAGGAACCAAAAGAAAACCTTGCTCTCACTTCATTATCTGAAGAACAGCAAAATGATGATGCAGATTCCCCCTTTATTAGCATCAATCGGGAAAGTCCCACAGATTGGCCTAATTATGAATACCTTAGAATAGAAGAACCAGACTCCCCAGCCATTATTCATGAAGAAAATAGAATTTTTGAATTTAAGGACTCTCAAACTAAATCAGACAATGCACCTTTGAGATTAAATGCCCTTGATTTTACAACAGACAGTCCATCAAGGTCTCTTGCACTGGAAACTAAACCATATAGCCCTGAAGAGTCTTGTGAATTTGAGATTGAGTCAGACAACCTTGCTAAGACTCGGGCCTTTGAAGTTAAACATGATATTTTTGATATTGATATTAACAAATTTGAGGAAACAGAAACACCTCTTTCTCCTGAGAATATCATTAGTAATCAGCCAGAATTGCATAGTATGTATGAAAATAAAGAGGAATTACAAGATTTCTCAGTTTATACAGATGAATTGGACCCCCCTGAAGAACCTCACACATATGACAACAAATTGGAAGTGCATGTAGAAACATTTCCTCAGAATACAAATAAGACACAAACTGAATCTTTGGTCTGTATGGATGAGCAGAAAGACTTAGAGGCACATGCTGAAATTCAAGACTTGGGTAAACAGTTTGATTTTGAAAACCAACATGATGATGGGAAGGAATTTGAGTCTAACTTTGAGAACTATTTAGCAGAGCATATGCTTGAAAGTGATGAGGAGAGTACAAGAGAGCATCATTCCCTAGGTCATTTGCCAGAAAACTTTGATGGTATTGAAAGGGATATTGATTTAGTATTTAAATCAGACTCTCATAAATTTGATGATCAGCATTTTACATTATCAACTGATATGAATACTCCATCATTTTCTAGGCGTTCATCATCTGAGAGAACGTTTGACCATTTTTCAGCTGGGAGTAATATTGATAATCAACAAGAAGTATTTAAACTTAGAAATGAACCTGCACTTAAGGAATACAATCCATTTGAGAATCCTGATGATAATGTGAATGTATCAGCCCAGGATTCTGTTTTACTAAACACTTCCACTGGTCCTTTCGATAATATCTCAAATACTATTCCAGCAGAATCCTCTGCATCATTAAAACTAATTAAAAGTCATACAGAGTTTCCCATTAGTACTGACATAACAAACAGTGAGACAGAAACTCTTACCTCTCAATTGGAAGGCAAAAGCAATATTGAATCTTTCTATGGAAATAATGAATCTGAACACCATTTGAATTTTCATATGGGTGATGAGTGTTCAACATATGCAACCCACTCTGATAAAACTAAAAAGGTTTTCCCTTCTGAACATATTTCTGATGCAATGATGTTTGAAATTGAACCAGACCTGTATAACAGATTACAGGACACCCCAGCTGAAAATCAGAGTCATACAGATGATATTTCTTCATCACCAGTATTTGATGGGAACCCCTTTACTTTTGATCATAATCATAAAAGAGGTGAACAGAATGTGGTAAATAACACTCCTTTCTCATCACAGTTCAGCTCTCATGACACTGATGAGGTAAATGTCATAAAGTCTTCCTCTTTTGAAAATACCTCTCAGTTCTTTGATGAACCTATCCCCACAGAGCAAACCTCCTTTAGACAATTTTCACAAACAGAGAATAAATCTGAGACCTCTGCTGAATCATTCCCTAACGAGGATTCCCAACCACAAACAGATACTTCCATTACTAGAATTAAAAGTGAATATCTTGGGGTTTCTTCCCCAATTGACATTGATTATCAGACAAAATCTTATAGCATTACACAGGAAAACAACAGTGATCTTGAGGATTACAGCACTCAAGGAGTCAATAGGGAGCTCAACAAGAGTAATAACCCTTTTGATAGTGGTTACAACAATGGAAGCAATCTTTTCCTGGAAGAGAATGTGTCTGAGAGTAGTGATTCTAGTTTCCCTGCTGAGACGACCCATACTCTTCATTCTGTAAATGGCACAACTATAGATAAGTTAAACAATTCACAGTCTGTCAATAGCATGAACTTTCAACATTCAAATTCTTCAGTTCATTAAATGATATGCTTCTCAAGCACTCTTTTACATGTAGGAGATTTATATTAGTATGCACATTTCAACTTAATCTTAGCCCTCTCGCTATCACGCCGTATGGGAAAATATCCATCCGCTAATTACCTGATGATGAAATTTTCATCATGCATTTTCCAACCGTTTCGTCATCCAGTGAGCTATATGTTATGGTTATTTCCAGGTGTTTTCACAAATTTTTTGTCACCTTGCAAGTCACAGAGCCTTGCTGGGAGATCAAGGTAGACTCATTTTTGTCTCCCCAGCAACCTCATTGTCAAGTTTGCCACATGACCTCACTCAAGGCACATTGTATGCTCATTTGCACACTTACCTCAGCCTTTTTTTCTCTCAATCTGAGCTGTTTGTACACAATTTCCATGCTGGAATTCGGTGCAGAGACCAAAACAAGTGTTTTTGTTTTTTCCAATAACATTTTCAGTCACTTTCTGCAAGCCTAGGAGGCTGAATTTTTATATGAATTGCTTGAATCATTTTATTTTTCTAAGAAATATATTCAGACGCCAAGAAGTAATTAAAAGTACGGTTATTTTTATAAAATATTTTTCAACTTCTAATTTTGGGGAAATGCACATTTTTTTTTTCTTCTCCATTACATGCATACACCATCCTACTTACAGGATGTGCAAAAAATAATCAAAGAATAACTTGCCATAAGCCCCCAAAAAAAACTTTGTGCACTTGAGTTAACGTGCTGAGTGTGGGATTTTAGCTGCTTTGAGCGGTCTCCTTCATTAAGTGAAACGGATGACGAATATTTTGTAATCCAGCAGCGAGAGGGTTAAGGATTTTTCTCAGTATTGGGTAAATTATATTTTAGAGGGTTATTTGGTATCTCTAACACTTCTTCACATTTCTGATTGCACTATTCAAATCACTAGATCTGACTGCATGGGTGGTGGTTCTTACAGGTGCGGTTGACTCTATGACAATGTCCATGTTTGGCTCCCTCAATGGCATGAATGGCAAGAGTTCAGGCACACCATCTCCTACCAAGCCTGAAGTGCCCCTTCCATCTGAGCAAGTTAAGGACGCGAGTGTTCCAGAATCGAAGCCCGTTGGCGTCCGCAATGTCCCCGGCACTAATCTAAGGTGCCTTGATGATCCTTCTTTTATGTTTGACCAGCCCTCTGCACCTACAACCAATTCTCCTAAATCAGGTGCATACAAGGTACTAGAAGCTCCAGTGGAACCTCAGCAGCCCAAGAGTGGAGGTTACCGTGTATTAGAAGCACCAGAAGCACCTTCAGATATCAAGGATCTTCCTGACCAGTCTCCCACCAAGCCAGAGACCCCAATCAAACCATCCCCATACAGGGTACTTGAAGCACCCATTGACCCCCCCGCTAGGCCTAAAGGTTCCCCGTATCGTGTGTTAGAGGCACCCGATGCCCCTTATTATCCTCAGACCCAGAGCGTTGGTGAAGTTCAGGAGTCAAAGCCTCCATCTCTCGTCTCTCCGTCTTCCGGTAGGACGGTAACTGATGCACTTGATAAAGCTCGCACCCGTTTTGATTCCTTCTGGGGGGGACCAAAAGATAAAGATCCTCCAAGCAAAGTCTAGGTGCCCAAATTCTTTAGCCATGTTCTATTACAATTGAGGTATTCATGAAGATGGATTGCTCCTTATCCAAGTACTAAGTTATCGGCAATAGTATCTATTTTGTGGTGCGTCTTCATGGGTATTTTAAATTCCTAAGGATGAGCTGTTAGGACAATTTTAAGCAGATATTGATGATACAAGTTACTGCCAACATCGATGGTCTTGCGTTCATTGTGAGATCATAGATAACAGCACATCTGAGGTATAATCTATTGAGAAAACCCACAGGTCGTCAATTCAGCCAGATGTTAATCGCAATACTCATACTATTTTTGTTAGTTGTCATAGATGCTATTTAACTCTTTCCGGACTTTACTCAAGGCTACGCAGTATAGTATTTCCTGTGGGTTTTTCTTATACGAAGCACTTGCTAGTAGGCTAAGAATGTGAGATTGTTTATAATATGACCTATAAGGTACACTTTAGTTTCTATGTTTAGCTTTTATTGAAAATGTGAGAATGAAAGGCAAGCCAGAGTTATGATGTTTGCAGGGAATGCCAAGTCAGACCAGAGATTCACACATCTCCATGATTGTTGAATGTTGTCATTGTTCAGATGACCCCTCGCCATCATCCTGATCTGTAACATTACTACACCCAACATAGTGTGTTTAGGAGTGTGCCCTTGAGCCAAACTTTGTTATATGTATTATGAAAGCTTACTGATTAGACGTTATCGTAAATATTTACAAATGAACATTTCCTTTACATAAAAACTGAAATGACACATTGGTTCTGACAGGCATTGTTTTTGTTTTTACTACATCAAATATAATTATTTTGAAGCATGTCTTTACAAAACGTGTGAAGGAATTAAAGTGTAATATTGTTTGATAAGTTATGGTTAGATACAAATTTGTAATTTATTAAAAATATTTGTAAAAATGTAAAAAAATAGAATTCTTACGGTGCTTGAGGCAAACGTAAGAAAACATAAAATTATTTAAAATTTAAAAACAATAATAATTTATATTACATATAAATCTTTGCTCATCAGCTGATTTCAGGTACCATTGGTTAGGATTCTATAGTTGAAACAGGGGATGCTTGATCAATAACCTATGTTATTTGAGGATGATGAGTTACACATGCAGAGGTGAATTCATCCTCTGCTAACATATGGATAAGGCTCGTTTCCTTCTCATAAAAATATAAATTTTTTTCTAGGATTATGTATAATACAGTATGTGATCACAAGAAGGAACTTCGGTCAAACTTGGCATTTCATCCCGGCCTTAATTCTAATGCCTATACGCGATTCGTTAGGAATCTTGAGGTAGTAGTCCTCGGATCTCATTCATAAGGCATCATATAGGGAATCGATGGTGCGATATTTAAATAAGTTATAAATTAAATCCCAATTATCCAGTACAGTATATAATATTCTGCCATTGAGTATCTCAGTTTTTTTAGAGGACTTACATCATTTATTTTTCTCAAAATAATACCAAAGATGAAAATTACAAATTTAGTGTTGAAGAAGTGATACAAGAATTCATAAGTTGTTCCCCCCCCTGAAAACTGCCAATGGTTTGAGCATATAGTTTTGAATGGTAAAGCTGTTTATATTGTTATAATTAGTATAGTGTTGGCTAATCATTGTACTGGGCTGATCGGTCTCTGGCAAAGTTCACCATTACTGTTTATGTCCCATGGTGAGGATTTTAGGCTTTGAATTTCATTACAGCTTATTTTTGTATTATTTTGAGGTTTCCTTTTAGTATTTTTACAATACATTCCATCAACTATTAAGGAGAATTTTATACTTAAGTTATCATGAATATTTTGTCTTCAGTAATAAGTATTTTTATATTCTGTTCAGGTCAGCAATATTGATTTTTAGGTTTACTTCTAAACACAGATAATTTTACTTGAAATTATGATGAAAGTTGTGACTGTAAATCTTAAGTGCCAAGAATTTCAAAATTGCTGATCCAAGACATTAGCTGTGATTTGATAAGTCCTGGTTTCCTCTTAAGGTGAAAGGGCTGTCAGCTTTTTTAAAATCCCAATGAAGACTCAAAATTACTCTCCAGGCATCACATTTAGTTCCCGTCCTTTACTGTAGCTTCAAGAGAGCATCTCCACCTTTCATATCAAATAGAGACTTAAGTTGTTGTAGTTGAAATCCAAATGACACAGCCCTCAGTGACATTTAATTTTACCCACCAAAATTTTCTTGCTCTTCTCATTATGACTCGCTGGAATAGGGTTTATCTTCTTAATTTATGAGACTCATAAACCTTATTAGTCTTCACTAAGGGTCAAAACTGCTGTTGTAGTTCTGACTGTCACCATGGGGCGTCACTACTCTCCATCACAGATGCCGTTAATGCTTCTAGTCAAAATTTCTCGCATAAGTTTACAGGTGTCGGCGTCAGATACTGCTTACCCCCAAACTCATTAATGGTGACTTTCTTAGCATCAAGACATATATAATAAATTAGGACATGAATTGTCTGACCTGATATGACTGGGGAAATACACAGATTGGAGTGTTGTGATTCTTTGAATAGCAATGAAGGAAATGAAGCAACCAGTTATTATTGTTAATTTGGATGCAGAATGTGCTTCATGTTTCTCTATAGCCTTTTTGTATAAATTAAAAACTGTTTATTCTTTGGTTAAATATTTACTGAATGTCATATAAGGTTTGAGAATTGGTCTCCACGTCATAGAGTTGAGAGGTGAGCATCATCTTGACTGGACCCCTAAGTTGTGAATCTGACCTTGCTGTATGTACCCATAGCACAGACCTTACATTAAATGTACAGCTTCTGTGCTTGTTTTCTTGTACCCTAATTATATATAATCTCCATGAATATGTTTGAATGTTTGAACCCTCATTCTAAATTGAGACATTAGCTATATCTGTTGCCCATTGAATGTGGATGAATCACCTACTGACAACTCTGATTTAATTATATAAGGTGAGTAGACATTTATATACAGTATTGTATTGTATTAGACCAGTTGCAGGTAAAAGTGCAATGTTAAAATAGAATCCATCCTCTTATTAACAGGTCATTTTTAAGGTAAGTCACACAACACCATTACCACAATCAGCATTTTATACTTTGTGATTATTACATCCCAATGTCATATTATTTTCTATTTTTCGTTGGTTTTCTGTAAATGCTCTGAACTTATTATTTGATCAATGATTATACAAATCTCCTTCCCTAGTCACAGTTCCCATCAGCCATGGTACAGTACAGTGAACCCTCGCTTTACGCGGTTTCACTTTACACGTTTTCTACGTTTTCTACATTTAATTTACGCGGTACCCTGCCAGAACCGGAATTCCCAAATTCCCACTTTACGGGTGCATCTACTCATATACGCTGGTGAAGTATAATTTTTTTATTTAGCTCATAAAATTCATACAAATTACTTGGCCAGAATATAATTTACATTGCTGGAATTCTTACAATTTGATGATCATTTTGAATATAAACATCATAGATTTTGCATTAGACATACAAATTTTAGATCTAATGTAAGTATTTTGTTTACTCTGAGTAAATATGTCATCTTTTGTGCAAAATATATGACATTTATATTCAAAATATTCCTGGTCTTACAAGGAATCTAGCAATGTCAATTATATTATCCTAACTTTAGTTTGAGGTATTATTTATTACTATACCTTAAAATCTAGTGGTTTTCCCCCAAACATTTCTCAGAGAGGGAAGATCCAGTGAGTGTGAGAAGAGGGGGAGGGAGTTGAGTCCATTATTTGAATGGACATTAACTTGGCGACTGTATTTCTCTATTTCTCTTAAATATTAATTGTGTGCATGTACCATCAAAAAATTAAGATGTTATTTTTACTAGAACATAGGTATTGTGTCGGAAAAAGTGGAGTTTCGGGGTCAGCCGGTCTCTATTTCATTTAATCCCATATGTTATGTTGTTCACTTTACACGTTTCTCTCGGGCCTCTGTGGGTTCAATTGACCGCGTAAAGTGAGGGTTCACTGTATAGTAAAATGTAGTTCAGTTTCTTGGTGGTGATGGCAGGAATACTGTACTAGGTTATTTCTCAAAAAACTTGTAATTAATATTCTAATCAAAAAACAATTATGATGCTGAAAATAGCAGTCACATGATTTTAGTTGTTTCCTGGCTTTTACTACTACTTAGATTATTTTGCTTGTTGTAATTTAATCTGACACAGTCAATTTCATCGTGGGTCCTTAAAGAGATATAGCAAGTGGAAGTGAACCCAAATAAAAAAAGTCAAGAAAATTTATATCTTTGAATAACAAAGTAATATTAGACATAAAATGTGGGATCAAGGTTTTGATTTATTATTAGGCTCTTATTATACTTTAATTAGGTTCTTTATTCAAACATCATAACAGTAAAACCTTCTTAATCTGCACTGGTTGGGGAAAATCCAGTCCATATTAAGGGAATTTCTTGAAAACGTCTGGATTAACCGAAAAAAATCTGGATGGTGATTGATTTGCCATCTGGGGCAAACGAACACCAGCTCCAGCAGCTTTGTTTACAAGCCAGTCAAACTGCCACAGCCCTTGTGTGGTCTAATTACCATGGCTTCCAAAGGCAAGACAACTTCAAAAGGAAGTCAGAAGAGGGCCAGGAAGGAGTTTAGCATGAAGGACAAGCTAGCAGTTTTGGAAGATCATGAGAAAGTTGTCTGCAAATGGTTTGATGGAGGAATATGACTTAAAAAATCAACCATCAACAGCATCACCAACTTTGTGGTATAAATACTCTATGTCCAGTAGGTAGTAGGTAGTAGGCAGCTATCAAACAGGGAGGTACTACCACCTGGGAAGATATTGGAAGCATAATGTGTTGTCTAATGGTAGACCCTGCTGCTATATGGCATCACAAAAATTGTGACCAAGTCCCAGGTTGCTGATCTATCTTTCTGCCTCATTTACACACAATTGCAGGGTCTCAACTGTCTCTCTTACTATTGACAACACCACAACTAAAACCTTACTCAAGTCTCTAACTACAACCTTTATACCTACTTCCGTTCTAAGGGAGGTGTATGCGCCTACTGCAATACATGTACACCTATAGCCCGACTCACGGATCTTGAATCTCCCCTTTATGATGTCATCTGGCTCAAAATATCTCTACCTACTGTGACTATTTTTCTTTGTTTCCTATACTGTTCTCCCAACTCTACCAACTATTTTGCTGCAACTCCTGTCACACTGACCTGACAGTTAACCATACCCTAGTTGAGTGCGTGCAGGTCTTTTAATCTTCAAATGAGAGAGAATTCCTTGAACAATATATCCATCAACAAAATTTTAAATGATGGAGATATTGATAATGTTGTTAAACTTTTAAAACATGTTGGATGTTTTGGTGCAGCAGAGAAAAACTAGCAGCAGTCTTCTTTATTGCGTGATAACCAGACAGCAACTGTCTGCCAAGGCTGGTAACGCCTGGTACTCACTGCCGCCAACGACCTAGGCAAAGCACCCAATTCCTTTACATCCTACATCCCCCCCCCCTCCCCCAAGATTAATGGCATGAATAAATGACATAAACTTGACAACATAACAGCAAAAAATAAAAACAAAAGCAATATAAGGCTGGGCAGGGACCCTGGGAGGGCAGCTGTCCCTAAGACAGTCCCTGGAATATCAGGCACCCCTGACAGGGCCCCTGGGGTTGCCACCGTTCCTGAGAGAACTCCTGGGAAAACTACTGTCCCTGGGAGATCCTTTGGGAGCGCCGCCATCCCTGGAAGGGCGCCAGGGAGCGCAGCTGTCCCTGGGAAAGCTCCTGGAGGATCCAGCACCCATGACAGGGCCCTGGTGGCGCCGCCATCCCCGAGAGTGCCCCTGGGAGCGCATCCGTCACTGGGAAGGTTCCTGGGGGCGCTGCCTTCCTTGGGAGAGCCCCCGAGTGACTGGCGCCCCTTTCAGGGGCCCCTGGGGGGTGTCACCGTCTCTGGGAAAGCCCCTGGGGGCGCCGCCATCACTGGAAAGGCCCCTGGGGGCGCACACGTCATTGTGCCAC
>NW_024716759.1:0-15234 GCF_018991925.1 Homarus americanus | reverse complement strand
ATCTTCACTACCTCTCACTTCACAATCTTCACTACATCTCACTACACAATCTTCACTACATCTCACTTCACAACCTTCACTACATCTCACTTCACAATCTTCACTACATCTCACTTCACATCTTCACTACATCTCACTTCACAATCTTCACCATATCTCACTTCACAATCTTCACCACATCTCACTTCACAATCTTCACCAAATCTCACTTCACAATCTTCACCACATCTCACTTCACAATCTTTACCACATCTCACTTCACAATCTTCACTACATCTCACTTCACAATCTTCACTACATCTCACTTCACAATCTTCACTACATCTCACTTCACAATCTTCACTACATCTCACTTCACAATCTTCACTACATCCCACGTCACAATCTTCACTACTTCTCAATTCACAATCTTCACTACATCTCACTTCACAATCTTCACTACATCTCACTTCACAATCTTCACTACATCTCACTTCACAATCTTCATTACATCTCACTTCACAATCTTCTGTACATCTCACTTCACAATCTTCACTACATCCCACTTCACAATCTTCACTACATCTCACTTCACAATCTTCACTACATCCCACTTCACAAACTTCACTACATCTCACTTCACAATCTTCACTACATCTCACTTCACAATCTTCAATACATCTCACTTCACAATCTTCACTACATCTCACTTCACAATCTTTCACTACATCTCACTTCACAATCTTCACCATATCTCACTTCACAATCTTTACTACATCTCACTTCACAATCTTCACTACATCTCACTTCACAATCTTCACTACATCTCACTTCACAATCTTCACTACATCTCACTTCACAATCTTCACTACATCTCACTTCACAATCTTCACTACCTCTCACTACACAATCTTCACTACATCTCACTACACAACCTTCACTACATCTCACTTCACAACCTTCACTACATCTCACTTCACAATCTTCACTACCTCTCACTACACAATCTTCACTACATCTCACTACACAACCTTCACTACATCTCACTTCACAACCTTCACTACATCTCACTTCACAATCTTCACTACATCTCACTTCACAATCTTCACTACATCTCACTTCACAATCTTCACTACCTCTCACTTCACAATCTTCACTACATCTCACTACACAATCTTCACTACATCTCAATTCACAACCTTCACTACATCTCACTTCACAATCTTCACTACATCTCACTTCACATCTTCACTACATCTCATTTCACAATCTTCACCATATCTCACTTCACAATCTTCATTACATGTCACTTCACAATCTTCACTACATCTCACTTCACAATCTTCACTACATCTCACTTCACAATCTTCACCACATCTGACTTCACAATCTTCACTACATCTCACTTCACAATCTTCACTACATCTCACTTCACAATCTTCACTACATCTCACTTCACAATCTTCACTAACACCATCCTTCATCACTACATATAACATCCATCATCACTACTTATAACACCATCCATCATCATCACTACATATAATACTATCCATCATCACTACATATAACACGATCCATCATCACTACATATAACACCATCCACCATCACCACATATAGAACCATCCATCACGACATATAACACCATCCGACATCATTACATATAACACCAACCATTATCACTACATATAACATCATCCATCATCACTACATATAACTCCATCCATCATCACTACATATAACACCATCCATCATCACTACATATAAAACCAACCTATCATCACTACATATAACATCATCCATCATCACTACATATAACACCATCCATCATCACTACATATAGAACCATCCTATCATCACTACATATAATATCATCCATCATCACTACATATAACACCATCCAACATCACTACATATAACACCACCCATCATCACTACATATAACATCATCCATCATCACTACATATAACTCTATCCATCATCACTACATATAACACCATCCAGCATCACTACATATAACACCAACCACCATCACTACATATAACATCATGCATCATCAATATATATATATAACACCATCCATCATCACTACATATATTACCCTCTTATCATCACTACATATAACACCATCCATCATCACTACAATATAACGCCATCCTTCATCACTACATATAACACCATCCATCATCACTACATATTATAACACCATCCATCATCTTTACAAACACCATCCCTCTTTACTATAGTGATAAACAGAGCTTTATTTTGTTGTCAATTTCTTTAAATTCCAACCTTATTAAACCGTAATTCTTTCTGTATGGTCAAATTTTGATTTGACCTCAGTGAGAGAGTTGTTAGTGTCAGTACATCACAATGGTGTTCCGACGCACTGTATCGAAGGTGACTAAGGTGGAGGTGAAGCCTTGCCAGATGAAGGAGAAGGGCCCCCGATCTAACAAACTGCAGACCACAAAACACACTAAGACCCAAAACAACAAGACCCAAAACAACAAGACCCAAAACAACAAGACCCAAAACAACAAGAAGAAGAAGGAAACTACCACTTTCTGCCGTGTACAAAAGGACCAGTACCTGCCATGGGGAGACTACATCTTCACCGGGAAAAAGACACAAAAGAAGCGCTGAACCTACGCTTCTGATATTTAAAAATACTGTAATAAAAAACATATTAATTGATTTTGTTTGTATTATTTATGCTTTTTTTTATTTTCATCTGTAAACGTGCTGTTTTGGGAGTATATTTTGAGTTACATAATATTTAGGTACAGCAGTTTATTTCACTGTATCTACTTGTTTACCAAGTAACTGGACTTTACAGTCTCCGATCGGGATTCTCAAAACAAATATTTGGCATCGAACTCCGTAAGTGAGCACGTAATCTAGCCTGTAACTTACAGGACCTCAACACGATCAACCTGGATATAGTAGTCGCTATTTCCGGATTGCATGAAAAAAAATTAATAATATATGTTTTAATAATGCTTGTTAGACTTGTTTTATCATAGAATAATGAAGAAAATGTTTTGTACATCAACATACTAAAATACAATATTAGTTTTTTTTACGACAAGAAGAGGCTTGGCTGTTCTATTTCTCGCTTTATGGAAGAGATGCAGCTTTTGTCTTCTTCCAACTTTTCAAGTAATTTGTACCAAAATAGAAGATTTTTATTGTCCACATTTAGGGTATATTTTTTTTTATGACTGAATAAACTTGCAGATAGACCTTATTAATGTGGTATAGCTGTAAATATCCTTCAGTAATGAAATCCAAATATGAGGTCAAGTGAACATTTTTGCTTAGACTCCGCCTTTGTTAGGACCAAGTTATAACAAGTTATTCTGCCAAGTATCCAATAAGTACCCATGACTCAGAGTTAAATAATACCTAACCTAATCTAAGTTCATCAAACCTAATAAAAAAAAGTGGGGCAAAAAATAAGTGGTAAAGAAATTTTTTTTTCAGAAAAAGAATTATATTCAGAGGTTTTTTATCCGATACCTTCAGTCGTGATTATTTTGATGCAAAATTAGTAAAATGTATTTAACCCTAACACTACCTCACCTTACCTAATCTTACCTTACCTTATCTAACCTAACCTAATGTTACCTAACCTAACCAAGCCGCAACGCTCATGACACAATTGAGTTCTCTAGAAAGTTTTAATTTCATTTTCTTTTTTTAAAAATACATTTGCAGAGACAACAAACTTTTGATAATTATTTCTCCAACATATCTATAAATCTGTTGATGATATATAAATTTAGGATAGGTTAGGTTTGGTGTGATTAGGATAGGTTAGGCTAGTTTAGGATAGTCTAAGTTAGCTAGGAAAGGCTAAGTTAGGTTACGATACACTAGGTTAGGTTTTAATCTGCATGATATTTTTACTGAACTTTTAAACGATGTTATAATCCTGGCAGCAGGGTATCGATCACGAAAATAACCCTTTGGTAGTTATAACATTTGATAAAGTTTATTATTACTGTAACATGAAACAAATCACTATAGCTGTACTTATCAATCCAGTATTAAATCTGTATTATCTTTGACCATCGCTCATTGGCCAGCTTATCTCTGCACTGTTCTCTGATATAATAAAGTATTGGTGAATGGGAATATTAATCATTTGTGAGTCACTTACTATAAAGGAAACTGTAACGGATTCTATGGACAGTTGTGAATATTTTCACGGAATAAGTCGGAGTAACTCCCCTCTTGCCCAAAAGCGATCCAAGGAGTTAATTCACAGAGCGAAAATCTAGACGAGTCTTCCTTGTTTGTTTTAGGTCATAACAACGAAAAGTTTAATAATGTTTATTACAATGATTCAGGTTTTACTGTAATTCTTCTTTTTTATATTTTTAGTATTTTGTAGATTTTTTCACCCAGTTCATTTCTTGTTTAGATTCATTATTGCAATTATTTTTATTACAGAGTTGAATTAAAAGTTTATATCTAAGTATTTTACAGCTTCACAAATACTTTTATAAAATGTTGATACACACAGTGGACAGTTTTTAGTTCTTTCTTGTAATACCTCAGTATTACTCTGTTAAATTCTTACCATTTACACCTGACCATTTATTTATTTATTTTACAAAATGTTTAAAGAGAGAACATCACCAGCAGGATACAGATGATGAAGTAAATAGAAGTTTGTAACCTAACCCTACCCCCCACTGCTACCCCTCCCACTTGTCCCACATTCTTACTCGTCACTCCTACCCCTTACTCCTACCCCTTACTCCCACCCCTTAATCCCACCCCTTATTCCCACCCCTTATTCCCACCCCTTGCTCCCACCCCTTCCTTCTACCCCTTACTTCTACCCCTTACTCCTACCCCTTACTTCTACCCCTTACTTCTACCCCTTACTCCTACCACTTACTCCTACCACTTACTCATACCCCTTACTCCCACCCCTTGCTTCCACCCCTTGCTTCCACCCTCTTACTCGTACCCCTTGCTCCCAACCCTTACTCCTACCCCTTACTGCCACCCCTTACTGCCACCCCTTACTCCCACCCCTTACTCCTACCCCTTACTCCGACCCCTTAATCCCACCCCTTAATCCCACCCTTACTTCCACGCCTTACTCCCACCCCTTACTCCCACCCCTTACTCCCACCCCCTACTCCTACCCCCCTTTACTCTGCACCCCCTTACTCCCAATTCTTACTCCCACCCCACTCCCACCCCTTACTCCCACCCCTTACTCCCACCCCTTACTCCCACCCCTTACTCCCACCCCTTACTCCTACCCCTTACTCCCACCCCTTACTCACACCCCTAACTCCCACCCTTACTCCCACGCCTTACTCCCATGCCTTACTCCCACCCCTTACTCCCACCACTTACTCCCAACTCCCATCCAATCTCCCCACCTTACCCCACCCCTTACCCCACCCCTGCTCCCCAATCTCTTACTCCCACCCCTTACTCCCACCCCATTCTGCACCCCTTACTCCCACGCCCACTCCCACGCCTTACTCCCACCCCTTACCCCACCCCCACTCCCCACCCCCTTACTCCCCTCACCCCTTACTCCCACGCCCCACTCCCACGCCTTTACTCCACGCCTACTCCCACCCCTTACTCCCCACCCCTACTCCCACCCATCTCCCATCCCCTTACTCCCCACCCCTTACTCCCAACTCTCATCTCTACCCTTACTCCTCCCAACTCCTTACTCCCAACTCTACTCCCACGCCTTTACTCCCACCCACTCCCACCCCTTACTCCCACCCCTTACTCCCACTCCTTACTCCCACCCTTCACTCCTACCCTTCGCTTCTACCCCCACTGTTACCCCACACTACGCTGGTAATTGAAGACATCATACATTTGTTCACTTAGACACCACTTATTATTCAGGACCTAATGGCTATAATATCAGAGTCATTATTCTTAACTCAACTTTATATATATATCAATTGTCAAAAACCTTCACCACAAGAAAGAAAAGAACAGTCGGGTATGGCAGAAAATGTAATAAACGAACATGGAGTAAGACATCAAGCTCCATATTGTAAACAAGATCATCATCATTGTTTATTTATTGCGAGGAAAAATATTGTTCGCAATATAATTATAAAAACCTTCTGTAATTCATTCTCTTCATTACACTAAAAGGTAATGAAGTATATAAAGAAAATAGTTTATAAATTACTAAAATAAAAATACGTATAAAAAAGTAAAATAACATCTATTGATGGAATAGAAAAGAATTATATCGTAAGTGGGTAAAAGATTTCTTGGGTAGGTTTTAGAATATAATAACTGTTTTCTGCATTACACCGATGGTTCCAAGTCAGAAATTATCCTTAAGTTTTGTGAATCAGTATTTACAGTTTTTCTTAAAGGGTGACTTAAGTTACGGTCACACGATCCCTTTGATGAGCAATTTATTTGGAGCAAGAAATTACGAGTAATTTCTTCCAAATGTGGTCACACGAGTGGCTCTTGGTTCAGTTACTACAGCAAGAAAAAAAAGTTAACGCCGCTGTGAGAGTAGAAGGGAGACGGAACATCACAACAACAATGCAGACGACGCAGCAGCTATCCTTGGTATTATTGTTATTATTAAAAAGAAATGAGAGAAAGCGAAGAAAAACTATTGGGGACTCGTAAGTGGCTGGCGAGGAGGAGGAACGAGTGTTTAATATAGACTGGTTCAACTATCGTAGTTACAGTAGGGAGGGTTGTTAGTGTGTGGAGAATGATCGGCTGTATGGGCTTGTGTTTTGTAAACAAACACGCCAAAACACCACCCAAATAATAAACTCAGTGTGTCGTAAAAAACTGTTTGTGCATTTTATACATAATGTTATTGATCTATGTTATATATAGCCAAGGTAAATACTCGATGAATAAGCTTCGTGTCATTAAATATGGTATTAACCGGGTTTTGAACCGATAATCTTGCTCGAAATAGTCAAGAAATTGACTATCACGATTGTCAATAAAAATGCTTCAAAAACTTGCTCGAATTTCTCGAAAATTGCTCGAAATAACTTTCCGCAAGAAATTGCTAAAAAAAAATGCGCCCATGTGACCAGTGCTTTAAGAATTGTATGATATCCTCATGGCAATGGAAACACACACACACACACACACTCACCCCATACACAGTCACACACTCACCATGCACAATCACACACACCCATACACACACCGTACATGCACTAACCATACACACACATACACACACACACACACACACACACACACCATACATACACACACCATACACATACACACACCATACACACATACACACACACACACACACACACCATGCACACACCATACAAACAAACAAACACACACCAAATACACACACACACACACACACAATGCACACACACACACCATGCACACTCACACACACACACACCATGCACACTCACACCATGCACACACACACACTAATTGTTTTAATTTAGTTCTTGGAACTCTTAAGTGGCAGCGCTTGATGTAAACACTTCTTGGCATTTTCTGTTTATCTAGTAGCAGGTATACACACAGATGTAATATGAGAAAATAAATTATGAATTCTGTCCAGGGAAGTGTTGTGAATATGACTTTGAGATAACACTTGTGTTAAGTGTGAATTTCCCTGTCTAGTGATATGTCCAACTACTACTCTGGGCCGCGAGACAGTGGTAGTGATTACAGATTGCCCACGAGGGGGTTAGTTTATTGGGCACCCCCTTACATCCTGTGCAAGGTGAAGCGCAGAAGCGTTTACAGTGCCCAACTGGGAAGCATGCGGAGTTCATGCTTGCCTTTATGACTCGTGCATTAAGGGCGTAAAAGACCTGAAGGGTCATGGGTTTTGTCAGCAAGTTACATAAAGTGACAATGATGAGTGTGTGGGGGAAAATTCCCGGTACAATTTATCTGTTTATGGCAAAGTGTGGCAGGTCCCTATTAATGTGAGCGGTGTTTACTGAATCAGCTGACCCTGGCTCGACCTTTTGAGAGACGCAAGCCAAGTGATCTAAGAGTCGTGAATAACATGGTGAATTACTTGGTGTTATTCATTTGGGTGAATATTTGTATAAATCAAAGGTGCTGTCACACACACACACACACACACCACACGTGGCACACCACCAACACACAGTTTCTGAGAAGGAGTTTGAGATTGTGTTTAACGAAGTCTTAACTGGGAAAATGTTGTATGGCTTTTGTTATGGGGTAAGTTCTGGCGTGAACATTAAGACTATTTTCATAATTTTTTGTAACTAATATTTTTATCTGCCTGGTACAATTATTTATTAATTTGTATTGTAAGTTATGTCTTGATAGTCGATGTAATGTAACAATTTATTTTTGTGTTAATGTTCATATAGATTGGTTCAGTGTTGCGGCTCTGACTCGTCAACGATGTTAATAAGCTCTTGAGTACATACTGCTGGTGAAACTATGTTATATTAACAACACGACAGACAAGTACTATAATACCTTAACATTTAACAATAATTCAGCCTTAATTTAATTTTTTTCACCAACTTAAGACACATAACCCAGAAGGAAGTAAGACGGGCAACATAACGCGGGATATCGTGGCTTCACTAAGTGCAAATTATGGAACTTGAGGTAACACATTATGGGAAAATGCGAGCCCTGCTAAGTGGTTCTCAACATGGACGCAAACATCAGATGGACAAAGAAACAGAAGAACCCCGGATATACATTCATTTATTCTACAAAAAAGTTACGTAAACGAGCGTTAAATACGTTTAAGTAATCACAGTTTACGAAGCTGAAGTCGAGATATTAGAAGATGAAGAAGACTTTAGCATATCAGTATACCCCACGACCGGCGCCAGGATGTTAAGTGTGCCATCAGGGTATATTAGCGCTGAGAGACGGGTGCTATCGTGGTATATTAGCATACCTTCACCCTGAATGGTATATCAAAAAGTACAGGATTTACTTCACAGATATTTAGTTATATCTATCGGCATATTATATAAATTATATCAATATATCTGTGTATACCAAATATGGCATCAGAGTATATCACCGTTTGCCATCATATTCTCTAAATAACCTCAAAGTATACCCCGAATGTTTAATATCATACACTATAAATGACACTGTAGTATGTTAGTATATAATCAGGGTATAACATAAATAATATCAGCATTGTTTAGAATATCATATATATTAAGCGTGAGGAATGGATGTATATGATTCAATATATCACAGTTACATAAAGCGGTATGTCAGCTCATCAGCATATCACTAGAATGACATCAGAGTATAGGACACTATAATCCAATAAATACTGTCAGGTATCTAAGTATATCAGGGTAATCACTGAGAAGTGTCAGAACATATCAGCATATTCCTTGACTGGTAACAAAGCATATCAACATACTCAAAGTATAATCAATGTCTCCGGAATAAACAAGCCAGTGACAGCAGCATATATTTCTGAAAATCAGCTGTGAAATATGTTCAGAACAGCCCAAATTATACTATAATACTAAGCAACATTTGAAATATACCAGTATACTTCTTAACAGTCAGGGAAAAAATCATTATACAGATTAGTGTCCTCGAAGCAGATCAACTTGTCTCCTGCTTTCTGGGGACCCATTAGTGGCATATCAGTATATCCAAAGAGACACATCGGAGTATATTACCATATATCCTAAGTGCCATGAAGGGATATCAACATACCTGAGTATATTAACTAGCTCTCATAGTCTTCCACTCTCTCTTAGATCCATCAGAATATGTCAGCATATCACCCTATCTTCTGAAGGTCCAGTTTACCTTGTTCCGAAAGTATGTCGAAGCATACTAACAGATCCCCTGAATGCCTTGAGAACATATCAGTATACTTCTAGGTTAATTCATATCATATCAGTATATCCCCTGAATCTAAGGTATAGCTAAACTCATTTCAAATTATTATTAGAGTATGTTAACATATTCCCTTAGAAGCATACCAGCATATCTCTTATGTCATTACAGTCAACCAGTATACGCTCAGAGATAGATGCAAGCATATCAGGGTATATTAGCATACCCTGTAAGAGAGATATGAGCCTAGCTACATAACCAAGTATATCAGCATACCCCATATGCTCTTATAGTACATCAGCACACCCTCTGAGAGACAGAACCATACCAACATATCAGAACATATTAGTATATCCTTTAGAGTGATATGAACATAATGGCATATCAGATGACAAGAGCATATCAGCATAGTCTTTGAGGAGCATATCAGACCAACCTAGCATAAGCTCTTTAAGATAGATGGGAGCATATCTTAAATAGACTGGAACATACCAGAGCATATTAGCATATTAGCATATTAGCAAGGTGAGGAGGAGGAGGAGGAGGCAGGTGTCCACCGACCAGGTATGCCGATAGTCTGGTGATAATGTGGGTAAAACTGGTGTGTGTGTGTGTGTGTGTGTGTGTGTGTTCGTTCTCATGTTTATTTCTTGTAAGGTATGTGTCACCTAGCCGGCCATTTTGTTTACATTTTTCGGTCGCTCTAAAATACCATTAAAACAATATTGAGTATAAACGTTTGGCTCAACTGATGATCTCAAACATGTCCCAACTTTTTTTTGCCTCAACTCCACATTCTGTAACTCATTTAGGTAGATGTCCCTCACTACACATACACTGGACTATGTGTAATGTTGCAGCTAATGTGTTATCAAGATATTGCACATTATCAGTTCATGTGTGGTCATTATTATATCAAACGGAGGAATTTTAAAGAGCTATTACACCACCTGTATCATTGGTTGTCGCCAGGTGAAGGAATGTTTAGGTAGATTATATTTTATTTACTGTAATTAAAGTTTCAATACTTAAGACGTTCCACTATAAGAGTCTTTCAACCTCAGGTAAGGTCTAAAGACTTTCTACTCTAGGTCTTACACCCTGGAGTAGCTGTATCGTCCACATAGGTAATTACTCCACAAGGAACTACAAGTTACACCTTGATGTAATACTTCATTTATTGCCAAACTTTATAGGGAAATATTTTTTCACAAAGAATTTCAAGTTACAATTTCACATAATAAGTCACATTACAAACGTTCCTTCGGCTTACAGTTAAACTTTGCAATGTCAAGATATTTTTTCACTGCAGAGGAAAGTATGCGTCATCATCACCACACACACACACACAAAGACAAAACTCCTGTATCCAGATTCTCAAAAGTTTATAAATTACATTCTTCCCTAAAATTAAACAGACAATACATCTATTTATCATAGAGTATGTGAACAATATCGACGCCATATTGGTTACCATCTTTGAGTTATATAATTAGTTAGCTTCATAGTGTTAATTATTTAGTTAAAAAGGAAAAATAATCTACTAGTGTGTGTTGTGACCAAAATATATCAACATTGTATTTACTTTCTCCTCCAGGGGGCACTAAGTCTAGAAAATGACACAATTGACATCTACATAAAGTGACTGATCAAGGGCAGATATTGGCTACCTTTTGTGTTACTTTGAGGTCGTAAGAACACACAGAGCTGCTCTTAAGGATGTTTACCACAATACACCTCAACCAGTTTCTCATTCACTAAGGTCAAACAATAAATCTGGTTCACAAGATACACCGTAAATTTTATTAGAAGGACACCACCATTGTGGCTATTGTGGTTGGAGGCGAATAGTCTATGTTAAGATAAAAGTTTTAAGCTACCAAAGGTTGCTGACGATGATCTGTAGACGTTAGCAAGTCTCCTCCTCCTCTGCTCTCGAGTAAGGTAAGGAAGGCCCCACCTGACCAAAATTACACTAAGATAGATTACCTGGAAGATTAACCCTCCCAGCTTATTTCAATTCACGATTTACCTAACGCTACTTTGGGAAGGTTAGGTTAGGTTAGAAGTTAGGTGGTGTGGGTAGGCAGGGTAGGGTAGGGTAGGTAGGGTAAATAATAGCCTAGTCAGGCAGTGCCAGTGAAGTTAATCTTGGAGGTTAAATAAAACTAGAGGCTAATCTTCACATGAGCCAAAGACACTTTGAGGAGTGGTTACGCATAACAGGAAAGCTCTGATAAATTATTATAATGCATAGTATATATCAGTTTAAGTTAGTCAGCAGCTCTATATTAATTCACTTATTGATTCTTATCTATTCACTGTCGTAGAAATATTTACTTTCTTAACAGTTTTTCATATATGGTTCCCAGTCATTACAATGATGACCCAAAAATCAACAATGATCTAAATTAAACTAAACTTATCCAAATTAAACTTATTAGCTAACAAATCCTTCTAAAACACGATATATGCAAATCAAAACTTCTAAATTCAACTTAACTTATCGTAATATAACTATTATAAATAAACCATTTTAATTAAACCTAACCTAAACACCTCAAGTGCCACAAACAGAAGGAAAAAACACCTTTAATATTATCGTGTAGGAGGCCCCTGTAACCCACTAACTCCAGGTAATGCATCTATATCAATCTACCTGCGTTAGAAGCTCTATACGTGGCTATGATCGTTACCCACTGCTGGAGAACATTTGTACTTCTATAATTACCCCTGGAGAAACAATGCACCAATTTACGATTTATTTATTTTATTTTTCATTTATTTTTTATTCCTGGTCCATACTGTAAACATCGCCCGCTTGTGAGTCCCGTCAGCCATTTTGTTCTAACTTTCGGGGATTCTAAAATAAGCTATAAATAAATAAATAAATAAATAAATAAAACAAGCATCTTTTGTTTTTTCTAACCCATGAGCTGTGAGTCTTCATTATATACTTCAACATTACTGTAAACTAAGGCTAGAGAGGGTGTGTACAGTACTAGTGGAGTCAAGACGAGAAGGTATTTCAAATCCATAAAGGGGTTTACAAGTGGAGAGTCTTACAAGTGGAGGGTCTTACAGGTGGAGAGTCTTACAAGTGGAGGGTCTTACAGGTGGAGGATTTTAATAAGGATAAATACAGCAAGTCTTACAGTTGAATCAGCCAAGTCGAGGAAAACTCTTAAGAGTCACGTAACTTCTACCTGGTGTTACCTGTAATCAAGCTAAGGTATATGTAAGAAGAATATTATCTCGTTATTATCCATTCCTCTTCCACTATCCTGCGAGGTGGTGTATTAATAGGCACAGATACTCATGATAAAGAAGGAATAAAGAGAAAGACGCAAGATACCTATAAAATGCGACAGAATATACCCACACATGCGTAATCCTAACCCATCCCAACCCAACCCAACCCTATCCTACCCCCAGCTTCACCACAGTACACAAAGTCATTCTTGGTATCAGAATGACGCCTAAACACCCTGTATCGCCTAAGATATATTTGAATCGGATGGTTCGTTGACGGTTTTATTTCTTCGGTATAAACCAGAGAAGCAATTAGTTCGTGGGAACAGTGAGTCAAAATACTTCACATCAGCTTCGTTTACGACCTCCAGCTGATATTTACTTCTGTTGTCTATATCAATCACATTTTATAATGAAAACAAAAATATGGTTAGTTACTTAAAAATGAAAAAAACATCATACTTAGATACTTAAGAGTGAGGAAAAAGATACTTAAGATACTTAAAAATAAAAACACTCTTTGATACTTAAATTAGGACAAAATAAACGGACATAAAGATTTAACTATGAGCGGTGGATATTACGACATGTACCGGCTATCAATACAGAGGCGCTATTTAGCCGTGAAGTTCTCTCAGAAACTCAACAAGACAATATGTGGTCACGTAAAAATTTCAGGTTAATTTTTAACACCATCCGTCATTTTAAACCTTAGCACCTGTAGATTAAGAAAATATATGGTGATATTTTTTCTGATGGGATAAAGGTCGTATTTGTCCAGAGAAGTAAGAGAGGAAAAAAATCACTTGAGAGGCATGACGCACAGAGTGTCTAAGGTGATAAAAGATCATATACTACCATTTGGGTTTTCAAATTAAGTTCATTACATAAAATATCAAACTCATAAAGATTACAAAAGAACAGAACATCATGAGCTCTCTACAGCTATTGTCAGCCGTCAATATGCTGATGTACAGAAGCTACACAATGTTATTGGTGACTGTATCCCAGGAAAATGATGCTCTTTTAAACTTGGTAACTGGAGCTGTAATGCCAGAAAATGCCAAATATGACAATCTATGTGCATATGAAGTTGGAAGACAAAATTATGAAAATTTTGTCAAGAAACGTATTGTTGGTCCATTGAGCATCTGGGAAAAGATGTCCAAGGTTAATCTTCTGTCGTGGAAAGCAGCAAATAAGACTTCAACCATCAAATTGCTATCACAAGTTATAGAACTTAAGCAGGACATACAGTATATGCATCACAGAAGGGCAGCACTGAACATATCAAGTCACCAGACACTGATGTGTTTGGCATATTAAAGCAGCCTCAACTTGGAGAAAATACAAGTATGAAAACAGGAACTGGTGAGCGACGACACATTGGGCAGAGAGCCTTACAGGTTTCCATGCCTTCACAGGATCTGACTGCATTGGAAAATTTGTTGGCAAAGGAAAGAAAGCATGTTGGAGCACTTTGATGAAATCTAACACAAAAGTCCTAGATGCTTTCAAGATGCTGAGTAGACCAAATGCCCTCCAGCAGACATGTTTATTGGTCTAAAGGAATTTGTATTTAAGCTCTACTGTCCACGAATGACTTTCACTAAACTGTCATAACTTAGATGGCATCTCTTCAAGAAAACGCAGGCAGAAGCTGGAGACCTACCAGCGACTGCAGCAACTCTAAAGTATCATATATTGAGAGGAAGGTATCAAGCTCTTCTGTGGTCTTGTGATGCAGACAGTGAAATACTTTCACAATTAGAGCATGGCTGGAAGATTGACAATGACTGTTTCATACTAGTAATATCAGACCAACCACCAGCTCCAGAAGCAATCACAGAACTTGTTAAATGTGGATGTGGCGTCAGGAAATGTGGATCATTGTCATGTTCATACAGAAAGAATCAGAAAGAATATCATGACATGCACCGAGATGTGTAACTGTCAAGCAGATGATGAGAAATGCCTAAACAAGGTGAAGGAATCTGTTGTACACAGAAGACTCTGATGACGAGGACTGAAGCAATGTCGTTAATAATAACTTGTGACTTGTTTACACATGATGTATAACACTACAAACTTTTAATAAATATAAAACGGTGGTTCTAAGCTTTTCAGATAATGGTAATATGTATATGTTTAATTTC
>NW_024716758.1:0-8377 GCF_018991925.1 Homarus americanus | reverse complement strand
TATCACACACACTGGTAACAACTATCGCGGAAATGTTGAGCTGAGACGACATCAACACTGTGACTGGGGAACTGGATTGAAATTTAATACTTACACACAGTCACATCTCCGTCAAACTAGAGGAAATCACAAATAGTTTTTTTATATGTTTAATAACTTTCTTTTTGTTGAAGATAAAAAAGCTAATTTCATAAAATCTTTGAAAATAAATAGTTTCTTCCCTTGTCAACATCTGCAAGTATGGTATCATAAGACAGAACAAATATAAAACAAAAATATGACAGACAATATCATTTTGACTTTTATTTTGAAACTTTTGAGACTATTAAATGGTATTCTAACGGGAAACTTTCTAGATAACAGTTATTCATGCGGTTTTGTTCGGGTTAAGGAGATAAGTGAACGTCTTGCATGTTGATAGTAAACTTTTGTAAAACTCTAAACTCTAACTTTTCTGGTAAACCAATTCAATAGTTAGCTTTAAAATGGCCTGAAACAACATGAAGATATCAATAAAAAAATTATCTCTTTGAATTATTTACTACAAGATGGAATTAAAAACCAAATAAAACCTACAGAGGGATGAATGTTCTGAAGAGTATAAAAAAAATAAAAAATGTTTGAAAAAAGAAGAAAAAAATGCTCATTAACTCTCACAGCACCAACGTTGGAGTAGTGATAAAGACGTAGTCCTCGAGTGTAGAGCTCAGGAGAGGGCAAGTTGAGAGGCTCGCAAGGTTCCGAGCCTCTAGAGATGCGTGGTATTTATCCCTAAAACACGTACGGTGGTAGAGGGCCGACTTGTTACTTTACTTTCTATACAATATACTTTTTTTCATTGTATTTAATTCCTCTCCTGTAGTTTATTTTCTTCTCATTCTCGGTTCATTTTTTTGTTTTTTAAACTTTTATCCTCTTAGATTGTCCTTTTTCTTACATTTGTCTTCGTCTAATTTATCATTTATTCTCCTTATTCTTCTGTACGTTTATGCTTCCTTATATTCTTATTTTTACTTGTTGTATTATTCAATTTATTTTGTGACTGCTTTTTAAACATCAATATATTGTGAACGGAAAACCAGTGCAAGAATTGACTATCATTTCGCGACTGTTATGAAAGTGACAGTTCATGACACAACGCATGACAGTTATAAATAGACAGATTTAACAAAACAATTGACACTTCATGGCCCACCAAATGTGACTATAATGAAATAAGTTTTAATATAAGAAAACAGACTATTTCTTCCCTAAATAATATTACCTGTGGAAGTCGGGATTGCATCAGCTGAAGGGCGGAGGACAGGCTGTCTGTTAAGTTAAAGAGGAATGGCAGCCCCGACACAGGCTCAAAATGATGGAAAAAGCCAGACAGTTTCACAGACCTTCTCAGAATGTGACCTATATCTGTTACTCTTTCTAACGTTAAATATCCAAAGAAAATTTGAATTATTAATCTCTGACATACCTTCACCTGATATATTTGTGTGTGTGTGTGTGTGTGTGTAATAATAATAATAATAATAATAATTGACGGTTTATTGAAAAGTTCTGCAGCCCGAAGGCTGAAAATATACATTGGACATAAATGACTTATTACATACACATTGGTGGTTTAACAAAAGCCTTCATTAGAGAAAAGGTAAAGGAACATACAGTGAGTATACAGATTAATGTAGGTGTTGAACAGCAAAACACGCAGTGTAGTAACTCCCAGATGGTGTTAGGAGGGACCTCTACGTGGCGTAGTAGTTCCCTCACAGATGGTGTTATGAGGAGCTCACGGTGTGTTCACAGATGGTGATCACGGTGTAGCCTCACAGTGGTAAGAGGGCCTCACGGTGTAGTAATTCCTCACAGATGGTGTTAGGGGCCCCATGGTGTAGTAGTTCCCAGATGGTGTTATGAGGGCCTACGTGGTGTAGTAATTCCTCACAGATGGTGTTATGAGGGGCCTCACGTGGTGTAGTAATTCCCTCACAGATGGTGTTATGAGGGGCCTCACGTGGTGTAGTAATTCCCTCACAGATGGTGTTATGAGGGGCCTCACGTGGTGTAGTAATTCCCCCACAGATGGTGGTATGAGGGGCCTCACGTGGTGTAGTAACTCCTTCACATATGGTGTTATAAGGGGCCTCACGTGGTGTAGTAATTCTCTCACAGATGGTGTTATATGAGTGAGGTGTGGTTCCAGGCCTTCCTATCGTAGACGGATTAACACATCCCTGGTTGTTGGGTCTCAGGGGCCGTTATCACTGGGTACCTGGGACCTCACTGTGTGAAGGTCAACTTGGGTACCACTGTTACTGTTGAGTTGTTCTCACTGACTTAAGCACTGTTCACCACTGTTCACCTCTGTTTAACACTGGTTCCATTCCTTTCCTAAATGAAATAGTAACTTCTGGCGAGAACATGTTGATATTCCTGTGGGGAGGAGGGTTCAGGGGAGGGGGTTGGTATGGGCCAACATATCAGTTGACCTGGCTGCTCCGAGAGGAGCGCCAGGTACGTCTTGACCCTTCGGTGGCCGGATGATGTGTGTGTGTTCATGTGTGTGTGTGTGTGTGTGTGTGTGTATATATTATTATGTATTACGTGTATGCATGAATGTGTGTATGTGCATATCTATGTATGTGTGTAAACGCATGCCCTTGTGTATGTCTAAGTGCATCTATGTATAACTTGTATGGATGGTTATATGAGCGATAGGGGTTGGGTGTAAAAGGGACTACCCAGTATGGGCCAAACTACTGTGACGAAATAGATTAACAAAACAAAATCTAACAAAACATTGAGAAATATTATCTAGTGGAGCCATACACTAAAGATATAAAAATCCACATCATTTACATAAGGAGGAGTAGCTTGTGCCCTTCGCCAGTCTCCGTGGATCAGGAGCTTCCTTAAATTATTCAAAATAAATGTATAAACTTGTACAAGAGCGTGGTGGCGGTGCGGGAGATAAGGCAGGCTGGTGCCGTCCTGGAACTGGACATTGCTGAAGGTGGAATTTACGAGACCAATCAGCCATAACACGACACCAAGAGTACAGATACTGAGCTCTCTGTCTTAAAAAGGAAACTCTCATAAAACCCAAGTAAAAAAAAGAGAGAAGAGGAGGAGTGTGGTAAGGTAGGTGGAGAAGAGGAGACTGGACGATATTGAAAATAAGTTGGGTATACATTGGAAACACGAGGATATTTCGTGAACGATATTCCACAATGAAAGAAGATTACGAGGAGATAAAGTTTTTTTTTTACTCAGTGGCGGGCTGACAAAAGGCTAATGGTGGTGGATTGAAGGTGAGATCTTAGAAGGAAATTAAATAACAATTGTTGCGATAAGGAATTGAAGGACTGTCACTGAGCTTCAATATGAGGAGCTGGCAGAAAGAGGATGGGATATGTAACTCAGTCTCTATTCTCTCCTCCCCCCTACTTCTCATCTTCTCACCTTCTCTCTCTCTGATCTCCCCTACTTCCCATCATCTCCTCGTCTCTTGTCGATCTAGAGTTTGATTATCATTATAAATTCACAGGCAAATAAAATAATGTTTGACAATATGACAAAAGATTTTCTCAGGTGAGATTCATTTTTACCTGATGCTAATTACGTGTGTTATTACAATGGGACAAAAGTATAAGAGAACTTAATGTTTTCCGTAAAATATAAAACTTTATGGTACTTGTAATTCCAGGAACACAAATTTGACAACGGTATTATTTAACTCTGGTGTATTTTACCCATTTTAATGAATTTGTAAACAGTGTATAATAGTATTTAATTATTCTTCACTTTCTAATATACCAACCCCATACGCCATGTTCTTTTGGTGTTGTTCAAGCTACGTGTATGTGATTGTTCCCTCATTGTCTTCCAAGATGTCGCCGACCTTTCTTCTTCTTCCTCAGTCATGTCTTCTTCCTCTGTGTTTTTAATGACCTGCATAAAATCCTTTCAAGTCTTTTCACCGAGAGTCCTTTCTATTTTTGTGTGCCAGATGTTTACAAAGTTCCTTGAGGAAAGTACGTATTCAAAACGACGGTCTGACGGTGATGTGCACTTCACTATACCATCAGGAAGTCTTCGGAAAATATCAAAGCGAACGTGATGAAAAATAGACCATTGTGTTTCTGAACGATGGTAAACACCCCAAACGTTCTGCATGTGTAATATCTTTTAAAAGAATCCTTATATAAGAAACGTCAAGAGATTTAGTAAACAACAAACACTACTCCCTTCTGTCTTAAGAATAATGATTTGTTGTCTAGTTTAAGTCTACTCTAAGTATTTTCATAGAGCAACTTTGTCTTGTTATATTTTCTAAGTGCTGGTCAATTGGGAATGTCTCCTCTAAGACGTCTTCTTATTAATTATAATGTTAAAAAAAAAGTAATCTGATTTTTTATACTAACATTTTAACTTATCTTCTTTTTAAGTTAATCATGATAAACAATGACGGCTGGAGAGACACCATGAAGCGAACAACAAGGTGTGAGAAAAGACCCTACATATTATCTATCAATGTGGGTTTCATTTTATAAACAGCGTTATTCCCAAATAATTCCGCACAAATTGAATAATCTACACTCAGGCACACAGAGAGAATAAAACACTTATGAAACCTATGATAATATTATTCAAGATTAAGAGAAATGTGATTCCTGTAAAGTAAAGATTAAGTTGAGATTTTGCCCACTAAGACTAGCGCCTGGTCCCCTCTGTGTATAGTTAGTTTATCACTGGAGTAGAGGTTTTATCGCTGGCGGGACAACGTGAGAGTAAGTTAGAGAAGGAACAATACCTAACTGTGAAAGACAAGATAATCGTACAATTCTGTTCGACCTAAAGATAAGTTTTCTCTGTCAGTGACGAAATGTTGATCATGGTGGAATATTTACACTTTACCTGAAGATCTGAATTAACGGAGAATGAGAAAGAAAATTAATTTGCCAAGCATTAACTCGATATGATCACTGGATTGTCTCTCCTCTCCCACACACAGTCTGTTCCTGGAGACAAGAAACTTAGAACGTAATGACAAAGGACGAAATAAAAAACTAAACAATTTCTTACCTTTAAAAACAAAATAATGAAAAAAATACACAAGACATACGTACAAACAACAGAAAATGAAAACGACTAACACAACTTCCCCAAACAACTGCACAAAATCAGTTATACAAAATACCATCCTCGTGACAAGAGCTGTCGACCTTGACTCTTCACTTCAACGTTTTCGGGATGTCTTTACTAACCATCTCAGCTTTAGTATCTTTCATGGTTACTCAGCTGACAATTACAATAATTCATCTCAGTTTCCCCGTGGCTCCCCTACTCTCAGTTTTACCTGTAAGACTCTATATAACTATTCTCTCGTGTATATTACGGTCATTGCAGATCAGTTTTCTTAATCGGTAAAATTCTAGTATTTCTCTCTCTGTTCTATTCAGTCTCAATACATCTTCATTTGTTTTTATTTTTGTAATCATTATAACAAGTTTTTATCACGCTGTTTCGAAAGCTCATAGTCATCGTTAATGAGTAGTTTTCCAAGACATCAAAACTACATTTACTTAGTTATTTAAACCTCTTAAAGATCCTCTACATAAAACTGTCAACTAACGATACGGTATATTTGTTAATAGGCCTACCTCCTGACATTTGTTAGTAGGCCTATATAAGTGGTCTCAAACTGAAGCAGTTAACAATACATTGCAGCCTTGAAATAAACAAAAACAAATTTAAAGACCAATACTATTAACCCAGGCTCAGTCGGTTACACTCTGATAATGTTGTTTCCCTGTAACAAAGTTTATAGTCTCGTTCGCGCAAAATGCTCAGTCACTATTCATGAGACTGGATAATTACAATAGTTACAATAGGAAGTCAGGTAATTTCACTTGAGTAGGAAGCTGAGTTAATGGCAGAATGGAAGTCTATAGCAATTACAGCCAATCCCCGTAAGTTAGTTTTATGAGCTTCACGTTTGGCAAGTTTTGGTGTACTCAATCTGAAAAGCGGGCCCAAGTCCCCCGTAAAGCAGTTCACAATGCAGACATCCTGAACCCCACAATGTTTCGTGTTAGTCGACAGGAACTGATTTTACTAAGCTTGTATAGACCATTGATAACATAAACGCCGCGTAAAACAAGCCATAACAACACGGGAGGAGGTGCCAGACATAAGGAATGGATGAACATAAAGTTTGTAGCCGATAAAACACGGAGAAGGAACAGTACGGGATGTCAATGATGTACCGAACTGTAAGCCCAAAGTAAGCCATTTTTGCTGCTGTTTTTAATTATTTTACCAAGTTAATTTCACAGTTATCTGTTCATACCTGACAAATGGTCACATAATTATGAAGCTTTAAAAATCTTCGTACATGTAATAAAATAAGAATTAGTTGAACAAATATAAACCAGAAATAAAGTGACATACTCTGCTTTCTTGCTCAACCATTAACACTTCATCTCTATAACTATTTTTTTTCCTTTCCTCGTTTTACTTAACTAAATTATGTCATTATGTGAGAAACCAATTAAAAGGAAATCCAACGAAATACAAATCACTTTCTAAAGCCGATTATCCTTTAACAACTTTCTAATAAATGTTCAAGATACTAAGAGGTAAATAATATAATGTATAAGACAACACATGGGGCTGGTTATTTACTGCCTCCCACTTTCCACATTTCTCACATTTTCTTCTTCAGTGACAACACGACCGCCAGTGCCATCTCTCACACCGACACAAACTCCCCAATATCGAAGGTATATTTTATTGTGCTGTGTTCCTTTGTCCGTAGAACTACTGTAACAATATTTCGATATAAGTCTTCTTGATATTTCGAGGAAAAGTCTTGTTTGTGTACAAGTTAAACTATCGGTAATCGATCATAAAGTTGTCACACTGTCAGCGCCATTAATAGTTCTGTTACGTGAATATTAAAGTGAAAAGTGACAGAATAGAATAACTAACGTAGAGAGAGAGAGAGAGAGAGAGAGAGATCAAAGAATATATAATCTGAAACGAAAAAGTCTTTAATTTCATGATTTTTTTTTGTAAATCAGAATAGTTCACAGGTATAAGTAAGAGTGGAGGGATGGAGTAAGAAGCTAAAGTTATCGCCTGAGTTGTGTATTTTTCAGTGAGTTTTATGTCTGTATATTTCTTCTGCTCGTTACACGTCTCCCAGGATGGTCATTTTCTATTCTTGGTGTTGAATAATCTGATGCAGATAAAAATGACACATTCCCCCGAGAGAGCAGCTCGCTATTTACCATAATGTATTCGTCAAGTTGAGAGAGTTGTAGTCTCTCGGGGGAACAAGGCAAAGTACAGTATGTCGTTTGGTTTGTGAAAGGATGTTTTATATGAGGTGCAGAGAGCTGACGATACACACCTCACTGATCATGATGTATTCTGTAAAATATTCACCCAGGGTTGTCAGTAATTTTTTTATTTTCATTATTATTGATACACACACACTCAGACGCACGTCGTCTTCAGTCCCATGGGAGGAAGACATCCTTGGAGCCGGCTGATGCCACTAACGTCGTTTAAACTTTAGACCATAGACGCGGCTGCCTGGACTGGTCTGTCGGGCTTCCTCCCCCCATCGATAATACAGTGCACAGATTGACGACCAACCAACAACTGTATATAAAAGTGACAATTTTAACTCAAAAGAATGAAAGAAATGTTAGGCAATGACAAGTCAATGCCTTGCCCCAGAAGAAAAATAATATTGTAGTCACTCGGTATAAGTTTAAGTGGAAACAATAGGTGGTGAAATTCGTGCTGGACACATCTGTTGTTTATATATGACCACCGTTCCCCTAATCACCCTGAATAACCACCATCTCGTTCTAACTATCACCACGTGCCATCCTGCTGCACCATACCATTGTTCCTACCATCACCTACCGCTTCCTATAGTTCTCACCATCCCTTAACACTTTCTACTCCACCTACTGTCGTTCTCACCATCCCTCACCACTTTCTGCTCCACCTACCGCCGTTCTTACCATCACTTACCAACCCCTGATCCACCCAAACTAACGTTCACATAGACCACGAGACAATAGTAAGTGTGCCGCTTCCCTTAATTAAACTTCCACTATCCTCGTCGTGGTGGTCGCTGTTCTTAGACCCACTAGTTGGCCAACATTAGGTTAAGCCAAACCCATCACCTTCTTATTTTAACGTGGGGTAAAAATGTAGCTCATTATAATCCCAACTCTTCACAAGCCAATTAAATCCATTCTCGCTAACTTACCTGTCTGGACTGATCCCATCTTAGTCTGGGGGAATAAAAACAATGTTATAGTAACAATAACTACTTCATTAAGGTTAATGTGTCAGTAATGGC